>NW_013666468.1:213618-240183 GCF_000517525.1 Limulus polyphemus
TCGTAAATTAATTCATTCATCGTGAACCTTTGATAAGATATCAAGGAATTCCAGACCAGAAGAAAGACTCAATAATGTTTGTAAATCTTTTGTACATAGATCATTATTTGTAATACCTTTATTGTAAATTGTATTATTGTTTGTATATCAAATATATTTGTATTAAAAAAGAAAACTATGTGTATTAATCTTGTTCACAAATATCATAAATTGGATACATATTGGCATTTTTTTAACTTCTAAATCTAAATTATCATTTAATTCAGTTTTAGGTAATTTGAAATTGTAATACGTTACATGATAAATTGGAGGCTCCTCCGCAATAAGTTATAATACGCATCAGTTCGAGAATCTTTGCTTATAATCATGATTACAGTTTTTAAGTTGTTCTTTCTCGAACTTAACATGATTAAACAAATTCTGAACAGATGAAAAAAATCAAAGACAAAAATGAAAAACAACCTAGATGTATGTATTATTTATAAAGCTCTATTGTGGTTTCCTTTTTTTAACTTATATGTTCTTGTTTGGTTCATGTAGAGTTTGCCCTGGCAGAGTTAACTCAGAGTCAACATTTCAACGCACTAGATTGAGGCAAACAGAAACTTAACAAATGGCGACTCCTTGTTAAAAGTAAAGAATAAAATTTATTATCCTCCACTAAATTCCATTACACGTATACTTTGTGTACTTCAAGTAAAACACGTGCAAGCTTCACTGGAGCTGAAAATAAAACCTAAGAAAGTAATACCAACTCATGGATTAAGTGGTATTCTTGAACTCTATATGTTCTATATTTAGAGTATCTTATTGAAGGACTAGATATGTATACTACAATATCATTAATGCTTCGGTTAGGGTTGTACATTAGAATTAAATCTTATAAAGTCACGACGAACAAACTTTCAAATGCAATAAAACTTTTTCACACATTTTCAAGCCACAAATTAATACATTTTTCTGAGGTTTTTAATAAAACTGGTTCACACAATGACGTAACATTTACTTTAACTATACATTGAGATAAGCACAAACAATTTTCTGATGATAATTTATTTGCGAAAATACACATATTTTATTAATTTCATAAAGTGAAAATTGCTGTAAATTAAAATAAAATGAAATACTTTTCATAGTGCACATATATAATCAGCACTTAAGCATTATTCTTAGGACTATTGTTTTTAACATGATATGTATATTTAAGTGATGTTAAAACAACTCAATCGAATCCCATCGAGATTTTTAGATAGAATACTGAATTATTCCAGTTAACTGAACATTTGGAGAAATCTTCTCTTTTATAAACAACAAGGTAAAACATTCTTATTATCTAGATGATAAAGTGAATCATTTTCATTATCTACACAAAATGATTATTTATTATCTCGATATTAAAGTGAAATGTTCTCAATATTTGAACAATTAAACACAATATCCCCAACATTTGAACAGCTAAAAATAGTGTTCTCAATATTTAGACAGCTAAAAAAGTCCTTAATATTTGAACAATGAAACACAATCTTCTCAACACATGAGCAATTAAACATAATGTTCTCAAGATCTGAACAGCTAAACACGTCCTCAACATTTGTACAGTTAAACACAATGTTCTCAATACTTGAACAATTTAACACATTGTTTTCAAGAATTGAACAATTAAACATAATGTTCTCAACATTTGAACAGCTAAACACAATATTCTCAATATTTGGACAACTAAACACGTCCTCAACATTTGAACAATTAAACACAATGTCCTCAGGATTTGGGCAGCTAAACACAATGTTCTCAAGATTTTAACAGCTAAACACGATGCCTTGAACTCGTAAACAAGTAGCTAAATGCACTGTTCTGAACACCTAGCCTAGCTAAATGCATTGTTCTGAACACCTAGATAATGACATAAAACATTCTTAATACCAAGATTGTGAGATTTAATGCTCTTATTATCTAGGTAATTTAGATAAATCTTTTCAATATGTAGTTTACTGATGAATATATCAATTGATTTTGCTCATGTCAAAAATAGGATTTTTTTTACGATTATTATGTAAATTTGTGGAAAAGACAATAACTAAGACAAAAATAATATTCAAATTTTAGTAGACAAATGTTATATTCAAGTTCCTCATCAAGACAGTTCCACCACCATGCTTCTAAACTATTCTATCATTTTCTGATTTCTCTTCCAAGATTTCAGACTTTCGACATCCGGGAGCTTTTATTGCAGGAAACTCTGACTAATCTTCGTGTGCTGTTATTAGCCATCTCTTGGTATTTATTAGAAACACGAAGGAAGCTTTTAGGTTTTATCGTCTTACTGCTTCTTATCTAGTTGTCTTGGTGACTGCTTGTGTTTCAAACTCATGCGTAAATGTGTCAGAGAAACGGAAATGTTACTATGTTGTATATAAAGTGTATATCAATGTCTTATTATATCAGAAACAGCGACACACTGCAGTACAATCAAAACCTTTTGTTAGTTCCAGTACGGCTATGCGATGTTTCAGGATTAACAAGTTTGAAGTATGTGGAACTAAACTTATAGTTTGCTGAAGCATTAAGTTTAGAACAACTCGGTTTGTAAGCGTTATGTTTTAAAATGTTTAACCATGTAAACTTAATTGGGGCTAATTAATCTAGAAATACTGGATGAAATGAGCTATTTTCTATTAAAGAATAAGAATGAAAAATGTTTCAGGATTATAACATTCATAATGCTTCAGGTTATTTTGGTAAAGAAATATTTCTCCTAGGGTTATTATTAATGTTATTAAATATTCTGAGTTTCCTTTCAACTAAGATTTGCCAGTGTCACAATAAATCGCCAAACCTTCATTATTCTTATTATCTGACTGAGAAACATACTAATGAAACCAAATGTGTGTGTTTTTTCCGATCTCTGAATTCAACAACGGACGAATGAGATTACAAAGTGCTTCTAAAAGAACGTTATAACTACATTGTTTAGTTGAAAGAATCGTTTATTAGCATGCTTAATATAATCAAAATACAGTTGATTCAGTGCCTTGCGGTAGATTCTTAAAGTATAAATTTGCTTAATTGGTACTATTCACAGACTCGAAAGTTGTGAGACCGATTAACTGGAACATATATTAATGTATCTTTACTTTCCTGTAATGCATTTAACAATAAGCATTCATACACGTGTGATTTATCACCCTCAGGAATCTCTACTGAATATCAATATGACTATTATTTTTCTGTCACGAACAAGAAACATTAGCTGAAAGTACACGTAGAGTATTTCTCAGTCACTAGTAATCAACTCAAAAAACAGTAGTGATTAAAGACAATCAACTTGTTTGGTTCTGAGTTTCAGAATACTGACGATAACAATTGACATCACTTTATAAAAACGACATTCGATTTGACAGGTCCCCCAGTGGCACAGCGGTATGTCTGCGGACATACTCAACACTCGTACACGCTTCTAAGCAATAGGTAAAATGCTATATATATATATATGTATGTATACACAGAATATTTTATCATCAGTCACATTGAAATTCTTAAATAAACTAAAAACACCTTGGTGGAAATGATAAAGAACGTGTATGAAAACGCACGCTCTATCATTCAGCAATGCATTAGACTACATATTAGTGTTCATAGCACTTTTGGTCTAGCATGAAATCTTCTGTTACACGCAGTTTGAAGAGAGAAATTTATTCTAAGATTTCATGATATAACTTGATTTGACTAATGCTAGTTAATGAAAAAGTGCCTAGAGTAAAATATTCAGAATATTTTACTGAAAGTAATTAGCTAAAAACTACAACTAAGAATCGTATATTAACAATACAATCAATCTCCTTTTCCGGGTGTATTTGGTTTTTCATTTAAGTTACGTACTTTATTTTCGATAAGATGTTTAAGCCCATCTGTAGTCCTGTTAGTATTATTTTGCATGTAATGAAGTATTGTATCTTATTATAAAAAAAGAGATCCGAAAATATTGAAATTATCTTCAAATAGACAAAATTCTCAATGAAAGTTATGGAATCTATCTGTGTTTCCAAATCAGATTTCAAAAGTACCTTAAGAAAAATAAAACTTCGGCGATTTATTTAAACACCAAATTGTTATAATCATTCGTCTTTTCTTTCCTCAAATTATGTTATTTCCACCATGAAGTTCTTGCTCTTTCTCGGTATTTGTTTTATGAAATGTTTTAACAATAAATTTTCAAAATCTTGTTTTAACAACAACAAAACGTGAAGTTCGAAATTCTAAAAAAAGAATAAATACTCTAGACAAACGTCCGCAGGAATTTGTTTTTTAAACTACACATAATTGGCTATTTGACTGAACCTCGAATTTTAACGTTCGAAGCCGTTCAGCCACCAGAGAACACCACGGAAATAAGGAAATGTCTAAGAGACTTTTCTAAAACACACAATTCCCTCTTTGGGATTTTGAGTATAGTCAATTCAGTGCTATGTACTTTTTCATGGTGAGATAAAAAGCTGCTTATATTTATTAGAAATACCTAAAACAATTCCTTCAAATATAGATTATCATGGGAATTCGTAACTAATAAATTCTAGCTATAAATAAGTATCCATCACTTAACATGTTTGTGGTACTTCACTCATACTTTTATCTTCCTTTAACATCGTTTGTTAAAAAAAGTAATATTATGCTTGTTTTTGGAATTTCCTTTTTTTAACATAATAAAGCAGGAGAACTATTAAGCTATATGTTTTTGTGTATTTTTTGTATTAAACGGACTCCCGTGATTTACTTTGCATTATTCCACTCGAATAATGTTGGATAATAAAAAAGTGCCAAATATAAAACTGGCAGAGAAACTTAGAAAACATTTGACTTGGTAAAATAAATTGGTTGAAAAAAGTTGACTTGGTAAAATAAATTGGTTGAAAAAAGTTGACTTGGTAAAATAAATTGGTTGAAGAACATTTGACTTGGTAAAATAAATTGGTTGAAGAAAATTTGACTTGGTAAAATAAATTGGTTGAAGAAAGGTTGACTTGGTAAAATAAATTGGTTGAAAAAGTTGACTTGGTAAAATAAATTGGTTGAAGAAAAGTTGACTTGGTAAAATAAATTGGTTGAAGAAAATTTGACTTGGTAAACTAAATTGGTCAAGAAAAACGAAAGGAAGGATGGTATATCAACAACAGATTAAATCTCGTATTCGACTTTTTCAATTAAATTTTGTATTTTCTTTCCAGTTTAAGGAGTAAGCAACTCTGTGAGCTAATTATTATTACTGCTGTTCTTGTTTCTTTTTATGCTTATAACAAATATCACTCTTTACAAGCTTTGTTTGAAACTTTTGTAGTTAATGTTGAAATGACAACAGTTGTTTGGCTGGAAATGAGTTTTTGGTTTTTATATTCACCCAGTCATTAGCAAGTAAAATATAGTAGAGCATGGATTCTCAAACTTTTTCAGCGTAAGGCTTTCCAGAACATTCTGCAGCTTGACTGAAGCCCCCTCTCCCAGTTAATCTATAGATGCAGAGTAACTGAACAGTATTGTATATTTTGTATATTTGTTACGGTTTGTGAGCCCCTATAGTAAAGACTAAAATTTCATCCCGATGTATAAAAGTTGAACTAGGACTTAATATTTTCTGGACCGGCATGGCCAGGTGATTAGGGCACTCGACTAGCAATCTGTGGGTCATGGGTTTGAATCCTTGTCTCACCGTGGGGGCGTTATATTGTGACGGTGAATCCCACCATTCAGAGGTAAAGAGTAGCCCAAGTACTGCCTTCTCTCTAGTCTTACACTGCTAAATTAGGGACGGCTAGCGCTGAAAGCCCTCGTGTAGCTTTGCGCGAAATTCAAAACAAACAAATAATATTTTCCTCGGAGTTTTTCCACTTGCCGCAGAAAATCGCCCGGTGGTAAAAAGTAAAGCTTTTAAACACCTCTTAGAGATCTTTACATTTGCTCACGAGACGCTAGTTGATGATATACATGCTCACTTCTTAAAGGTGTATACACATTTTTTTCTAAGAAGCAAGAAATATGAATATATATTTATTAATCAGCAGTATTCTGTAAGGGTTTGTTGCCCGTCAAAATGCTCGTCTAACTGTTCAGAATAATACAATGTGGTATAAAACTTGTTTGTACACTTAGCATAATATGGGCTAATCCCACTCCGTCGATATCGTGAATGGCAGCAAATACATAAAGAAACATTGGCTGTAAAACAATCAATACGTGGACGGTCTTTGTGTTATATGTACATATAAACAGAAAAAAAGTAATTATCTTCTATAAGTTGCTTGAACTTTTTAATGTTGAAAGGGGAACAATGGTGTTCAACATAAATGAAAATTGATTGTATCTCCTAAGTATTTAGGGCCTGTACGGTGTTGACATTATCTATCGGAAGAATGGTCTAATTTGTCGTTGTTGTTCTTTTAACACAGAGGAAGATGCTAGACAATGCATGTAAGTAACGTATGAAGAAAAAAAAATGATATACAGAAAAGAAGTAGCAGAGCTGAACAAAACACCATCACTAATTAGATACAAAGATAATTATCATTAGTTGCATGTCTGTACAAAGTTAAAAACTGTGGACAATAGAATATATAGACGTTGTCTTTCAGGATGTTTTTCTCTTGTAAGCAATACTATTCAAAGGAATATTGAGTACAGTTATTCAAATATAGGTCTTCAAGATGTCAAGATATAGAAGACTAAACAGTGTCACATTTTCAATGACCTTTTGAAGCCTAACTATATAAAGCACCTGAAGGAAGTAATAAGATGCTTGAAACCAGACTTCTTTATCGCATCTAAAACATTTTAATGTCTGAAGTCATGGTACCCGTTATAATGCAAAACAATTGGAATCTTCTCGTAAAAACTAGGTTTGGGGTTGTCGCAAGCTGCTCAATATGGAAATTGAATATGTTTCCACAGATCAAGTTATCTGAATATCATGTGTTATCACCACTTCTTGACTGAACTATTTTCAAAATAATACGCACTCAAGAAATACAGTTAAGGAATTTTTAATAGCATATCTTTATTTGTTTTATCTTACAGGTTCCTTATATTTATTCATTTATTACTTCGTAAATGTTCCCGAAATTTAATGAAAGAGTATTTTCTTGTTGGTTACAAGATACTAAAGTAAAATGTATATAGTATGTAATGTTAATTTAATTTCTGTCCCGCCCGGGGTGGGGGTGAGGGATTTATAAAGTTAACATTTTAATTTATTCTTTATTCCTCAAAATTAAATATTGTGTGTAACACTCTTTTATGGAATTGGCAATTGACATTCATCTCATATTTTTTTCAGACTCAAATTGGCAACATTTCATTCTAGTCTATCAGTTAAAAATTTGGAACAGCTATGCGCAAATAGCCATGGGTACCGCTTTGCATGAAAATACTAAAACAATAAGAGTTTAACAGATGCTCAGCCTTGCCATATTTACGTTGATAAAACAACAAATGGCAGTCATGTTGTTAACTTCCAGGCTAGAAGAGACCACTAAATAACACTAGAAATTACTATTTACAATACTTGTACTAGCACAAAATTTTGTAGTCAGGTCTCAGTTTGATTAATTTCCTCCTTAACATCGTTGAACTACTTAAATATAGTAAAATGATAGTTATTAGGCCAAACACGAAAGTTTATCGAATTATTCATTTCTCTCTTAATAAATGAGTTCATATTAAAAACCTACATATCAGCGCAACTTCAGAAAAAAACAAAAGGCTATTATCAAATAAGCAATAAAGTACGCAGTGAAGGACACTAGCCAAAAAAAAAAAAGGTGAAATACTCAAAATTGTTAGGATCCGAAATGCAAGTGATTCGAAAATAATGTATTATTATTAAGCCTCCATTAGCTCAAATATTGGGGGTGTTGTATCGTCTCTTTAAATTCACTGTTAACATTTATTGTTGCCATGACCTTCACGGATGCTTTTAAGACTGATTTTAGAGCACGTGATTCAATATGATAATTTATTGTATATATATATACATAATTAATGAAAACAATATTTGTAACTACATTTATGTTCTTGTATATTAAGAAGTTTCATTAAGTGCAATAGAGAGTATGTTATTATATACATAATCAACAAATACAGTATTTGTAACTACAGTTATGTTCTTGTATATTAAGAAGTTTCATTAAGTGCAATAGAGAGTATGTTATTATATACATAATCAACAAATACAGTATTTGTAACTACAGTTATGCTCTTGTATATTAAGAAGTTTCATTAAGTGCAATAGAGAGTATGTTATTATATACATAATCAACAAATACAGTATTTGTAACTACAGTTATGTTCTTGTATATTAAGAAGTTTCATTAAGTGCAATAGAGAGTATATTATTATATACATAATCAACAAATACGAATATATTCGTGTCAGTGTAAATTACTTATACCTGATGATGACAAAACCTTGTCGAACCGTTGTACATTTGCTGTTATGTTAAACTTATATTAAAGTTTTTCTTCATTACCCATTTAAGCCGTCTCCAGCCATTATTAATCTCAAAGTGGGTTCCTCGTCATCGAATTTGAATTACCAATAATGTTAAAAACTTTACATTGTCACACAAAATAAACAAAGTAGTGCTTGCGAGTCACAGGGATCGAATCTGAGGACTTGTAATTACCAAGCTTAATTGTTAACAATTTACAAGCCAAAGTTTTCGGTTCGGGATTTCGATATACAGGGGTATTATTATTATAAATGAAAGAAGTCATTAAAGTAGTATTTTGTTAAGTTTAACCCAGAGCAAGCTCATCAGCTTAATGTTCGTTGAACTTCATTGTTATATTTTACGGACATACTAATTATTTCAAACTTTTAATCTCTGGCAGATTATCAAGTATATAAAGACTAAAAAACTTAGGCTACATGCATTATTCATTATACTACCAATAGGCCTACAAGTTGTGATAAAACGTACTGCAGAATTTTGTTTTTGTTTTTCTTTAATATTCCTCTTAGCTTCTCCGATACAATGGTGTGCAAAAGATGCATTTTAAATATCTCTTAGAAATCAGTAGGCCTAGTATTTGCCAGCTTACGTCATTTAAGCCGTAATTTTTAAAGTATTATACTGCTTATATAAATAGTGTTTCGGAAAATATTTTCCCTCGTCCTACAGCCTAACTGGCGAGTTCTGGTACTGAACGAAAGGCCTCTTGAGTAGTGACTCCTGGAAGACAAAATATATCTCTTATATGCTATTTTTGAATTTTGAATTCGTAATGGACAAAACTAAGATGAATGTGAACAAATAACATTCGCAGTTAACATGATTTTTTTATAAAGGTTCTTTATAGGAAACACAGATAATGTTAACATAAAAAGTTCGTGTTGAGATCATTTTGGTAAAACTTTACTGAAAATTTAATTCATTTAAAGAACATTCTAGCAGATTTTGTACAGAGGTGTTCTAACCATGAAATTTAACATGAAACATTGTCTTGTCTTTAGAAGTTAGATTTGTACGCCCATTAAAAAAAGCGTCATTAGACTTTATAAAATTAAAGAAGAAGCTGTATTTCAGTGATGCTTAATGAAAATTTCATGTTTTTGTTAAATCTTTTATCTTCACACAAATTAACGTCGGTTTTTCGAACTTTTCTTTGATTACTCAGTTTCAGATACAAGCAATTTAGGAACACAGAAAGGAGAAGAATAATTTTAAAGTCAAATTAAGCTAAAGATACCGATAAGAAGGGGAGAAAAAAAAATCTCCATACGCCTATCTTTTTTTCCGTTGCATTCATTCTGAGAAGCAGGAAAACTCTTCTGTCCCCGTATATGGTCACGAGCATGACAAATTAGTCCATTTTAGCGTTTTCTTAGTCCAGATAAAAAGAGATAAGAGTCTACGTTTCAGGAATGTCGTTCATCTTCCAAGGGGATTTATCTCTAAAATAATGAATTTAACAAACCGTTAATTCACTTTAAAATTAGACAAGATTTGTGATTGTTATGTGTAGACAATAAGCATTTCTCGAACAATGTAAATACGTTACAGTAAAGGTTGCTCCACCCAAAAACTATATAACGTAGATTTCCTGTTTACCTATAATTTTACTCATTATATGCTGGATCTGAAGAAACTTTAGAAAAGTATTTGTTCCGAGGAAAGTTTAGAAAGATTAATCATGCAATATTCTCATTCAGACTTAATTTTCTTTGGATAAGGTAAACATTAAGAGAATTAAATCTGTGCAAGATGGCGTGATAACAAATGGAACTTAAAACGTTAAGATTTCGCCACACTTTTAAACTTTCAAATGTTTAGACTAATACATGCAAACTCACACAACCCCTCCATAAAGAGGAGATAGTTCAATATATAATGGTTAGTAATCAGAGCTCATTGAAATGTGTAGTATAGAGTAGTCCTACGCCATTACTAGCTTCATATATGGTAGCTTTTTGAGTTAGATTGTTTATTGCTGTTGTGTTTTTTAATCAACTTTGTACTAGCTGGGTACAGAGATATTTGAGTAAATTAATTTTCATCTTCGCAATACCAAAATATACTCAAATATTTGGGAGTGAACAAAGTCAAAGGTCATGAGTAATTGTATAAATAAAAACGTTATTGGGTTTATAATCACACAACATGTCTTTTCTTGGAGACCAGATTAAAAGTACATAAATATACGAGTAAGGCCTAGAAAGCATTTCTATCAAATTTCATTCTGTTTTTAAATGTACACAATATTACGCTCATCTTCTAAGTCGTGGTGGGTTTTCTTATTGTAAGAAGTTCAAGCAAATGTAACTGAAGTCTTCCCATGAAAGATGAATACGCTACAGTGAAGTTGAAAATGTAGGTGAACTAATACTTGTATGTACGTATCTCCGTCGCTACGATTCATCACCTGGTTTTCATTGTTGCAAATGTGACCATGATAAAAAGTTAAGTGATGCTCATTCAAGTTATCAAAACAAGATAGAATGTATATGACCAAATCCTTAAAAGCTTTACATGTATAAATAACAATTTCAGGTTTGATAGTTAGTTACACAGACATTACTATAAAGGTTGGGCAGTGTTTTCCAAGAACATTAACTATAGTTTTCAATAAAGATACAATGTTTAATGCATTAAAAAGTCCAAAAAAGTGGAAAATCCAATATATATGCATATATAGAAAGACATCATTTTTGTCCCCATTAGAGGAATATTAGGGCAACATGGGTCACAGTGAAAGTAGTTTAACATGGTATTTCGCTCAAAGTTTTCAACTTAACAGAACTCTGAAAAGTTGTTACTTAGCGATGGTAATTTATCACATTATTTATCTCCAAGTTTTGAAATTAACTGCAATTCTGTAAATATATTGCTCAACAAATTTGATTATCACGCTATTTAACTCCAAGTATTCAACATAATTGTTAGTCTGTAAAGCTGTTACTTAGTGAAAGTGGATTATTACTTTATTTAACTCCAAATTTTCAACGTAACTGCAAGTGAATGTAGTTTATCACGTTATTTTACTACATGAACACGACTTAAATCAAAGTCGAAAACGTGTTAAACAGCAAAGGTAGTTTATCACGTTATTTTACTACATGAACACGACTTAAATCAAAGTCGAAAACGTGTTAAACAGCAAAGGTAGTTTATCACGTTATTTTACTGCATGAACACAACTTAAATCAAAGTCGAAAACGTGTTAAACAGCAAAGGTAGTTTATCACGCTATTTTGCTCGAAGTTCTCAACTTCACTGACAGTCTGGAAATCTGTTGCTTATAGAAAGTTAATCATCTTGTTATTAATTACAACTTATAAACGTTTCGCTCAATTCGGAGCTCTTCGGGTCGGCAAGGATCCGGCTAAATATCAAGAATATAGTGTGGTTGAAATACTATTATTATACACTCTTAAGGTACTGGATTAAGAACGTAGTGTTAAAAAATTTAATAGCCCTAACATAATGCCTTATGACAAGTATGATTGATTATAGTCATGCTTCGCCTCTGGTAAAAAGTGGTTATTTACCTCTAGAACTCATAAGTGGAGTTTCCTCTGATTTCAAGTTTGTAGAATACTATTATTTTCAAATTTTCCGTGAAAGAAATATAAGTTAAGAAAGTTTCAATTTTGTTTAATGATAACTTTAAGCATTTTTCTAAATCATTATCTTTATTTTAAATGCACCTTTGATTTGTAATACGATTATTATTGTGATGTGTAATCGAAGAATCATACATGTATTATTGTACCTTTATACTTCCAATATCTATAGATTTATGCTGTATCTTTGTAATGTCCGTACAAACTTAGACCAAACATTAATATTATGCTCAAACTAATTGCGATTGATTGTCGTTATCTTCTTCATCGTTATCAGTGATATTTATAACAAGCTTGTTCTTTGTTATCATTCGATCCAAACAGTGTTACGCTTATGATAGCATCCTTACTTCAAGTCCGGTACTTATAGTGAAATTGTTGCATAAATCTTCTTTTTGCTACATACACAATATAATTAATTAGAATTCACACCAATGTGTGCATGAATCCAGAGATCAAAAGAAGTGTTCGCATGGAATATCTTTTCCGTGACTGGTCACAGTATGTTTTGGTTTTGTTTGCTGACTTTTGTTATAAGCTGACATTCTGATTCCTTAATTGGATTATTTACATTGGTCTCTCGAAACCATTGTGCAATGTCATATTCTCTAGTGGTGTTTACGTCCATTGTCACTAAATATTTTTTTTTAGACTTTCACTTTTAACATTTAGATATTTTCCTTCTTTAAAGAAACTGTAGTTTGTTCTCCTCTGATAGACGGCTAGTTTTGCTGTTCTTATTGTAAACAAATTATCTAACTTACAGCATAGCTTTACTTTCTCTACTAGTGAGGTTCTCGGTTAACAAAATCTGATTTTCATTCCTGATTTGAACACAATATAGAGTTTTTACGTATTTCTGACTACGTGGTAAAAGCATGTTGTATCTTCGTTCTACGACTTAAACTTTATTCATTAGATCCGAGTTTACTCTACAATTATGGGGCAGAAGGTGTACACGTTACTGATAGTTTTTTTTCTTTTTGCATTCTTTTCAGAATCATTAGCGTGACTTTTCAAGACAATCGTCTATCAAGAGTGACTTCTTCCAGAAACGTTAGATTTTTGTGAGCCTTAAAAGAGACGCTAAATGTTCTAAACATTTGATAAGGCCGAATAGGTCTGTAACTCTTTGAAATTGCGTTTTTTTCACTTGAGAAAAACGATTACTACGCTAGTTAGCCGGACAGCGGGGACTGTATTCTTAAGAGCTACTATTTAAAATCTAATAACATTTCATTTACATCACATCTATTTTTCCTGTAATTGCTTATTTTTCTGAATATTTTCCAGTTCTTCTGACGAGGATTATAAATATATTATCTTGCTATAATTACGTTGTACTTTTATTATTTTTCTTCACATCTACCTTTACAATCAGTGTTTTAACACGTAATTCATATCTCGGGGTGGTGAAAGTTCCTGATATATTGCCTATTTCTGTGGAACTTTTACTGTGGAATTTGAACAACGAAATAGGGCATATGGTACTAAAATAGAACAGCGAAAAATATTTTCAAGGGTGTCTTTATTTTCATTTTTTGTTTTACGCGTAAATACTCGAAATTTTATGATCGTTTGAAAAATTGCAATTTCGGCTACATTTTCCGGAAACGTGCACCCTTTTCCAGGCCGTTTTTCTCTTTGTTTTCTTGTTCGTTTGCTTCTTCCTTCTTTCTTTCAGGAAAATAAATGCAAATAAATGACAATTCTTTTACGATTTTGTTGTTTTTTGGGATGAATACTCATGTTGACCTTCGAACAAGTACAGAATTCATAATGAAACACCTCCTTGGGCTCCTCCTTCAACTGTTTGCCTTTCCTCCTTCTTTTTTCTGTTCGATTTGGCTGATCTTTCTTTTTATTTTCTTCTCATCAGGGTTTGCCTCCTTTATCATCTCATATCTTTCCAGAACCACTGCATAGCATACCTTTAGTGCAATGTCTTCATTTGCATCAAGAAAATCATTGATGATATTTGAAAGCACATCTGCAAAATTTATATGAGTTGAAAGTTGGCCATTTGTTTTCTGCTCTTTTTTCTTTTGTAATGAAGGCGCAGATAGCCGAACGAATCTCGCTCTCAGAGGGTAGATCCAATGCAGAGGGGCATTTCATTTTCAACTTCTCAAGCATGCGACCAGGCCCCATTTTTATCACTTACATTTTCATCATCGTACATTTGCTTCATATCATCTATATAACGATTAATATACTTTTTTTCCATAAGTTTTTCCTTGAACAGGCCTTATTGCCCAACGTTTCTAAAAAGATTCGTAACATTTTTCAGATTTAACAACAAAATTACTATCTAAATTACCATTATCGATACGTTGAATAAATTCAACAGATCCTCCATCCAGTAGAATTTCAGTAGGTTTAGGAAGACCCCGGATTTACTTCCGTTACGTTATAAGAGATTCAATGCAAAAAGGTTTAGCCAATTATCTTTTTTTTTTCGGCTTAAATGGCTCCGTGGGACTGAGAAAAAAATGTGTACCTCCGAGGTATACATTACGTGTGAAAACTTTTTATTAGCTTTCTTACCTGTACAGGGATTATTCTATTCTTCCTACACAAACGTTTCTGCCTTTGCCTTGATTTTCATTATTAGTAACATCACATCTTTCCTTCTGCTAATGCTTATCTTATTAGATCCGTTTTTTTTGTAATATTTAGTTTATATATATATATTCCAAAAGGACTTTCTATTGCTTCCAAAAAGACCCTTGTAAAAGTCTGGCTAGCTGCATTTAGGATTGCTTCTGTACCTTAATTCACATTATTGCACTAATTTATGTTTTCTGTTACCTCATCATTAAAAACTGGATCTCAACTCTTTCTTTGGCCAGCCTGTTATCCCAATGGATCTGGAGAATCCCTATTTATTTTATTTGTTTCTCCTCCTCCCAGTCTCCTGCTGATATCTTAGTCTGCTTCTCATCTTCTTGAAAAGAAATGCAGAGGTTTGCATATTCCTTATGGAGAATTATTAGTTGCTTATTTGTGCATTAGTTCTCCTCGGTTTCATCATACTAATCTATCTCTTTGTACTTCCAACCCATACTGTGGAATAAAGTGATCTAATGACATTAATATCCTGACAGTCTGGCAAATGAGCTTCTATGTAACTAGGTTTTCTATAATAATTTTAACAACTTTAAACCAGTTCAACAGCAACTACATTAATTCGTTCTGAATTAGAAATTTTCAGTTATGTATGTACAAGAAGCTGCTTAACAATATTTAACACTTCCCTCACATGCCAAGTTTCGATTTTTATATGCTTTACGCTTATAAACTTTGTCTTTTATTAACTGTTTATTTCACTACATTATCTAAAGAGGATGTTTACTCACGTCCCTGTAAACCTTATTACTGTGGCATCTGTCCCTCGTGGGTTGAGTACTACTTTTTCTAGTAGCTCGAAGTTGCTTTAACGATGTAATCTCTTTTATTTTCCCAAGAAAACAGAAAAAGCCTCAATAACTTTTGCAGTACGTTTATAAAAATGACCCCAGTATCATCATTTGAAGACTTATAATACTATATTCCGAGTAGATTTCCAGTGATTGTATAATTATCTTGACATGGGAAGTCAGCAGATGATAAAAAAAACACGGAATGTTCGATCATTTATCATTGATTCAAAGTACAAATAGTATTTAACGATATTGTTTTGTACATACATTCTTCATCTATATATTTTTAAGTTGGCCAAGAAAGCAAAACGACACGTAAGTTTCCGATATAGATCACATTTTCCCAAAATGTAATTATTTTCTTTTTGCGAAGTTTTGTTTGAATTAAAAAAAGAGATTTTATATTCAAATTTCTATTAGTATGAATTATTATGTATTATTAACAAAATCTGTGTGTCGTATTACAGGTTTTCTTTACAGATCTGTTTTTTTTTCTTTGTTTGTTTTTTCACAAGTGTATCTTAAATGTTTAAATATTGATATGGCACGTTAAATGCACTTGTAGAATAAGCATACAAAAATTTCATCTCTGACCAAAGTGAATGTTTGCTTTTCCTTTTCTCACAACAGTACTGCGGGACTTTCTCGAATAGAATTACACGTCTAATAAGGTAGATGGAAGTAAATTGTTGTATTATAATAAATATTGATGTATCAGCTAGAATGCATTCAAATATTCCACTTTAGCGACTGGTGGTGATTTAAATCAGTGTACTATAGTAACCAGTGGTGTATTGACAAACAATGATTTAAACTTGAAATGTTACATTAATTTACACTGTATTTTTATGATAAAATGTAGTTGTTACACTTTATTAGGCAGTTTTAAGATTACGGTGGTGTGTTTTACAGTAAATTACACGTAACTCATAAAACACATTTTAGCTGCATAACCTTTGTGGCTGTGACATGACTAGTCTGTTCCTAATCCTTCGCTCGTAGTTGAATCCTCAGACAGTAAAAGTAATGCAGGCTTTTTTGAGACTCTAAATCAAACTGCATAATAATGTCTGAAAGTTCTTCACGAAAGTAGCTTTACATGAAACTTCTAGTTGGGTCTAACTAACAGGTAAGAACCTTTTAATGGTCCAGGAAGGATTTGTTACACTCCGAATGTTAGAGTAATCTAATTGCAAGTTTTTGTATGAAAGTTCTTTTTCTTGGTTCAGGGGTTTAGTTCACATTACTATACCATCAGAGACAGAATGGAAATTAAATAACATCGAGTGTACATTAGGGCAAGTTCTCTCGCCAACTAATGTTGAAGCTATTAAAGATTTTAGTTTTCAATGTCGATTAACGTTCGTCGTGAGGTTGATGGTAATTTATAAAAAACCAAGAGAAAACATCGCAGAGACCTGAAGGTTCCATGAAAATAGATAATTAATTTTCATCTTTTAGAAATAAAATTCGAAAGAAATCATTATGACTATAAGAAAAGAGAAAATATCTTTGAATTAGCATATGACAATCGAACGTCTTAAATGATCAATAGAACAATACACATAGAAGGCGTTTACTGAATAATAGAGAATTATTGAATACATTGGATATGAGTAAGTTATTTCAATAATGATGTCGTAATAATCTTTACAGGCTTATTATGACAACAGTTGGTCAGTCCACGACCAGGTCGTACTATATTATGTCAAGATGTATCTGTAAGAAAAGACGTGATCTGAATTGAACCATCATGACCATCTATGTTGTACATAAAAAGTGCATGCTCTTTCTTAGACAAATTGATTAATCTTCCGTTAAAACAAACTAATTTACATCTTTTAAAATTTTATATAATAGAAATATCATTGTTTTAAATTTTTTAGGCGTGTATTGGTGTTTTCTGGGTTTTCACACTGTCATTACACATTTTTGCAGAAACCAAAACACTGATGACACCAACGATATCTGTGGTAGTTTTTATACTTCACATTTCTAAGACTAAGAGATAGTCATTTTGTTCTGAGAATGATGATGATAATAGCATCATTCAAATACTAATCTAATCGAAAACACCTTAGATCTGAAAAAAAAAGGTGTGGCCAAAAAAGGATTCGGCGAGCGACTTAAAGGAATGAAATTGGGGACCAAACTGGTAGCTACACTTACAGCATCGATAATAATTTTACAGCAAATATTCATTCGTTAGTTAGCCAGGCCGCGTTAATTGTTAAACTCGGGGCACGCGATGATGGGTAAAACAAAATACGCGGTCTACCTAACCAGTGAATGAATATTTGCTGTAAAATTATTATCAATGCTGTAAGTGTTTTCGATACCCGTGGTGGGCAGAGCACAGATAGCCCAGTGTATAGTTTTGTGCTGAACTTGAAACAAACAAACAAAGCTATAAAGTGTAGCTACCAGTTTGGCCACTAATTTTGATTTCATTCCTTTAAGCCGCACGCTCAATCCTTTTTTGGCCGCACCTCTTTTTCACACCTAAGGTATTTTTGATTAGATACCATGAATTTTTGTCAATACACGCCAACAAAACATAGCAAGTAAAAAATACTCGATAATAATCAACGTTCGCCGCAGGATCGCAACCCTATTATTCGGAATAAACCCATACTTTAAACAATCTGGTTGTTCTGTAGGCACTTAATTGTAGGTTGTAAAGATCTATCAATGTACCAAATTTGAAATACATCTACGACAGGTAAGCATGTTTTTCTATCAAATAAAGTTTCCGTAATCTCGGTGCGAAGAAGTAACAAGAGGGAATCCTCAATAGCCGCGGTACTTGAAATTC
Organism: Limulus polyphemus; assembly: GCF_000517525.1. Taxonomy (NCBI): domain Eukaryota; kingdom Metazoa; phylum Arthropoda; class Merostomata; order Xiphosura; family Limulidae; genus Limulus; species Limulus polyphemus. The sequence goes on from NW_013666468.1 coordinate 231,964, forward strand.
TTTTAGGCAGTATTAAGATAAATTAATCTATGAGACCCTTTTCCCCTTATATATTAGCTATATTTTTGTGCGCCAGCAATACCAAGCGCGGGGCGCGCGTATACCAGATTCGATTTTATTACTCATCAAGATCTCTACGAGCCTACCCTCAAATTGAAATTATTTTAACCAGGAATAGAGGAAATTAATCTATGAGACCTTGGACATGATGAAATATATCAATCAAAAGGGTTTGACCTCCTGACTCTAAAACTGTAATTAGATCTTCAATCAGTCAAGAAATGACGGAGCTATTGACTAAAGGTTTGTACTTGAAAAAACACAAACTCGGTGCCATTCTAGGATAAGCTATGCCGCGGCTAAAAACGAAGACATTCAATCAAAATTGAATATTTTATATCTTGTGTACTTCTTAATGGACTGCTTTGAAACCTGGTATAGGAAGTAAGAGTCTAGTAGCGCACATCCACTGAATAATTTGTTTTAATTTGTTATAATTTGTATTATTACAGGCCGAACTACAGAAAGTAGGAAACTGCTAAACTATCACTCCTGTTAATAACATACAATGTGACCTATAGGTTGTTTTGGTCGCATATTCTAGAAATAATTCTAGACATTCTAGAAGTACTTGGCTTCTCATGAACTGACGTCAGTCCACGTGGCACTATATAGATTCATTTACTACTACAGCACATCTCGAAACCACTGCATATTGCCACTGTATGTCCATTAGACTTTTATCTGCTACACGAGAACTAAAAATATAATGACTTTCTGGCTAACGTTTGCAGCTCCAACGAAACGAATAATTGGCCATAAGTTTTCTAGTGTAGGTAGACAGTTAGAACTGCATCCTAAATAAAGCAAGGAAGCTATGTCATGGCTGCACGCTTATTAACCTCTCGAACCAAAATGACAAAAGCAGGAAGTGGCCACAACTTTTTAGCATGCATGAGTTTATGTTTTCTGAGATAAAACTAATCTATACTTAAAAGAGTGTTTTTTAATTCTATGCACACGATTTTTTACACACTAACGTACCAATTTTCACATTTATAAAACAGTAAATGTTTGAGTTTTAAATAAGTTGCTAGTATCATTTTTCAATACAAAGTACAGCAAGAATTATATAAATTATTTAGTTTTTAGTATGGTGGATACAGAAACACATTATCCTTTTTTATTTATTCGTTGTTGCTTTACCTACCCAAATTATTAGATATTTACCACAAACAAAGAACACACAGGAGGCTCTTTGATCTTAAGCGTTTTCACTTTAATTTACCTACAATTATTATTCAACAGTTCAAAATGAAAACACAATAAAAAGGGGATAAATATAAATTTTACATAGAATCTCCAAAACAATACAATTTATTGATGTTTTCCAGAGTTAATCTTGATTTAGATATTAAAATTCATATGAAATATAAATCTTACCCTCCAAAACTTTAAAAAAACGTGATTCATCAAATATGTAAAAATTATATTGGATGACAAAGAAAATCGAATTCCACACTGGGCATCAAAAATACTAGCCTACTCTTTCAAAATATACATAAATTCATCAGTAACGGCCCGGCATGGCCAGGTGGTTAGGGCGCTCGACTCGCAATCTGTGGGTCGCGGGTTCGAATCCCCGTCACACCAAACATGCTCGCCCTTTCAGCTGTGGGGGCATTATAATGTGACGGTCAATCCCATTATTCGTTGGTAAAAGAGTAGCCCAAGAGTTCACGGTGGGTGGTGCTGACTAGCTACCTTCCCTCTTGTCTTACACTGCGAAATTAGGGACGGCTAGCGCAGATAGCCCTCGTGTAGCTTTGCGCGAAATTCAAAACAAACCAAACCAATCATCAGTAACATGGTGCTTCTCTCAGCTGGCAAGAATTAGTTTGTACAGTGTAATACCGCAATTTTGTGAGAACAATATTTCGATTTTCAAAGTTCGATTCACAACAGTTTATTTGATGTAACGCTACTCTAAGATAAAACTAATTAATGGAAAAATACCCGAATGTTTAACTGATCAAGGAAACTTTCTAAGTTATATAACTGAAGGTCTTACAGATCATACTTATTTCAGTAACGATCTGCAATATTGGAAGTTCGGCTTCTAGCACTGTTAGTATTATGGTGATTTTACTTCTAAATGAATATATTAGAATTCAGAACTGAAACTTCTGTGATCGCAATAATAATATATATGCAATTTTGAAATGATATTTTGCGTCACCACCAGGTAAAGTTTGTTTGTTTGTTTGTTATGGATTTCCTAACCACCTGGCCATGCCGGGCCCCAGATAAAGTTTGTTTGTTTGTTATGGATTTCCTAACCACCTGGCCATGCCGGGCCCCAGATAAAGTTTGTTTGTTTGTTATGCATTTCCTAACCACCTGGCCATGCCGGGCCCCAGGTAAAGTAAGAGTTCTATAAAATGTTCAGACGTTTAGTCATATTTCGATTAGTTGAGGTGGAGAAAGGTTTTTTTAAACACAACAGCACTAGATAATTTTAACAGATAATTTGGTTTTCGAGATGAAAACTGTACGCATAGAAATTGTAAAAATTATAATTCAGATAAAGGTGAACAAACATAATGTGTTTTTCATCTTCTCTCGAGCAATCAATTTAGAATTACTAAACGAAGTTAATAGACGTTTTTATATTCACCTGAGGGTGGTGTTTATGTGTTAATATTATGATGACATACACTGTGTAAGACAATTAAAGAATAATTGGAATTTGTAATATTAATGTTATTTGGTAAAATAATGCCAGCTAATCCATTCTCAGCTTATCATTATGCACATTATACATCTAAAGATTAACCACGTGGTCTGAAATAGCAAATGGGTATCATTCAGCTATATATATATATATGTATATATGTATGTGTACATATGTATATATCTAATGGTCTCACACAGTATTAACATTTTAAGGTCACTTTGGAGTGAATCACAGAATTTATAGTTCTTCCAATTATTCACGAGTCGTACACATATATACACAAATATGGATGTTTCAGTCATGTGGAGAACAAACAGACGAATGGGAGCAAGTCAATCAAAGCAAACAGTTGTACTTAGTTCTAAGTGTCTCAGTCGTTAGCAGAATGTGTAGTGCATCCAAACCAATGCTACATTTGTCTTAACCCTATCCGCTGTTCTAAAATTGAACCAGATTTCTGTAGCCACAGTTGGATGCTGTGTCGATGTACAAATTGTTACCTACTTCAAAAATACATCCCTTTCATGGTAAGGAACAAAAACTTACCATTTGTATTAGCACTAAGAGCATATCCAGTAGAAAAATGACGTATAGAGCAAGTTTCTTTTCACAGATGAATCTCGCTTCATCATGCAGCCAGATAACAGTATTATATATATTTATTTAAAGATAAACAGGAACAGGATGTAGCCGCATTGACTTACCATGCCTTTATCCATTTCTCTACAGCCTGTCACAAATGCATTCACCCAGTGAGATGGGAATGGGAAGCTGTCATGGCTCAAAAGTCGTAAAAAAGACTTCTCGCTAAATCTTGGCAATCGTTAGGACAACAGTATCTGGACGGTTCCTAAACAATTTAAACCACATAGATTACTTACTTTTCTATATTTTTACAAAGACTAAACCTTCATTGTGGTACTAAAGTATTTAGTATTTTCTTGCTGTAATATTACTGGATAACAGTACCTTAGTGACAAGTAGCTAGTAGAAGCACTTAATATTTGAGAATCCGAGGGTTTAGATGACAAGAAAAACTTTAAGAAGCTAAATCAGTTGTATAGCATAAAAATGCAATTTTATATTATATGTTAATAATGAACACTGAAGATGGCACATACTAGGTATTATCACAAGATATTTACGAGAAGTTGAAAATAATTGATTTTTTTTATTTGTTTGTTTGAAGTTAAGCACAAAGCTACATGATAGGCTATCTGTGCACTGCTAACCACGCGTATCGAAACCCGGTTTCTAGCGTCGTAAGTCCGCAGACGCACTGCTGTGCCACTGGGGGAGCAATAATTGATTCAAAAGTAAATGAAGAAAATTTAGCTCAATTCATTTAATATAATAAGTTGTTACATTAAACTACTTGGTCTTGCTGGATTTCACAGATAACATAGAACACAATAAGAATAACACCTTCACTGTTGTATGTGAACAAAGGGAAAAACACAGTGCCAAGGATGAAAGATACACAACCTAATACAAACACGGGGTCTACACCAGTAAAACCATGGAATTCTAACAAAAACCTGGAAAAATGTGTTTAAGGAAGTGAAGCTAATGGTGAGATAGAAAACAACACTGTTCTGAGAATAGACAGGTTTTTAAACTTTTAATGAAAAATACTTGACCTAAGAATAAAATGATAAAAACATATAATTAAATAACAAGGTGAATAATGTGAACTTGTGATGTAACAGTACCACGACTTACCACCTTTTTCCATCAGTACGATCCTTTGCCCGTAAAACTTTAAAAGTGTATGCGCGTCTCCCAATCGGTAGGATAATTTGCCTATAAAACTTGTATGTGCGTATCCTAACATTTGTCCAATAGAGAGGATGGTACTCCTACATGACGTCTACGTAACTTCGCAAGACAAGCATACAATACTAACCTTACAGAAACAAGATAAACACCTAAGAGAAAGACCAAACATAAGACAAAGCACATTGCAATTCTCAAAAGACAACAGAAAGCTAAAAACATGTAAAAAACCATCTTATTATAATGGACATAGCACATGTATATTTTTACGTATTACAATTTCGAAAGGTCTGAAATTGAGGTAACTGATAATTGAAATTTAGTAGTTAAATTGTACTTTGGATTTAGCAGTTAAGTAAAAGCCGATATATAGTCAGTTTATGGTATTTGCGAACAAAATTGATACACACAGTTTTCTTTTTTTTTAATACAAATACGTTTTAATATACACACAACAGTACAATTTACAATAACAGTTATTACAAATAGTTATTATAAACAATGATTTATAAACAAAAGTTTCACAAACTTACAAGCAATACAAAGTCTTCTTTCTAGTCTGGAACTTCTTCGATATTTTATCGAGGGTTCACAATAAGCGAGTTAATTACGAGTTGATGTAGGCATAATTCACTTCACAGGGAGCTAGCTAGCTTTGTCCTTCGTTATTCACCAGCTACACACACCGAGTTTTACACGATGAAGTTATATAATGTGTTCTTAAAAATAATAATGTCCAATGAGAATCCACGGAAGTTAAATGATGATTTGTAATGTTCGAACTTTGTAAATGCTCCAGTCAAATATCTGAAGTTTTCCAATTCATAAGCGTTATAGCAATCACAGTTATAGCTTCCGAAGTTTATAACACACTGACTATAGCAAACTAATAATAGATACTACTTTTCTGGCGCGTCGCGTTGGTTATATTTATAGGCGTGTGGATAGTTTCTAGAAAATTCAAATTACGTAACAATACAAAGTTAACAATACAAATACAATACATATATTGTCGATTCTTATACTCGAGAATCTTCTACTATTTTAGATAATAGGCGGGAGTTTTGCAATACACATTTAAAACAATAAACTATGCATATTTCTAAATATAAACTTAATCTAAGCAAACTTTGGTATTAAAATAAATATATAATAATAAATCCGTCACAATATGCATCTATGTATGTGACCGAAATAATAAATACAATGTTTCGCTATCTATTGAATGGCACCACTAACAAAAATCCATAAATAATTTCTCACTTTGGGTATTCAAGATTCAGACTATTAGAAAAATAACTATAGTATGTGCAACAACCATTCCTTTGTCACAAAACATAAATTTTAATAAAATTACTCTCCTCACAACAAGAACACGACTTTCACTAGGACTGTAAGTGAGGGTTTGATTATATCTTTATTGACGTACTTTATAAATATAATAGTAAAAAATGGAGTTCTTGAAAAAACTGTTATTTTTGACGAAAGGGTATCATTTTAATATATAAAAACATTACAGTTTATACCAGCGCAATCAGAACAGTACTTCCCAGCAAAATCCTTTTTTAGAAAATGTTCATTTTTATAAATTTTTTCAATGAATTATGAATACTACCATTAGTAATTACAGCCGCCAGTAAGGTGGCGTTTCTGCTAGTTCTAATAATAAAAGAGAGTAACGTAGGCAACTATGCTGATCCTAATAAGCCTAATATTATTAAAGGTTAAACACAAGATAGCCTCCCCTACACATACGACAGAATAACCCATACCAGTAACTTATTCTAAATCTAATAGGTGCCAAACAGCCATTGTAAAGTCATATAAATTACACTAATAAAAAGCATATAAAATCAAACTAAATGTTTATAAACCTTTTTTGCATTTATTACATCTAATAGTTTAACTATTGAGTGTAATAATAAAAACTTGGAGTTAAATGACAAACAAACCCCGAGTGTCGCTTTGGATAATATTGATGTAAGTCAAGTAGACGTTTGTTAAAACAACCTTACACTTTTTATAACCGCGACATCAAATACAAACATTTTAAAATTTCTAAATCGAATTTAATAAACAGTAATTACTACATTTCGTTATTTTAAATAACACTATCAGGATACTCTGTAGAAAACTAAAAATGATTACCATGACTGATTACTGATCCTACTAGTACAGAGTAATATTAGGGAAATATTGGTTATACTGAATTCTAAAAATTATTCTAAGCCACTGTTCTGCTTAAGTTTAGGTTATATCAACTGCTATAAGTTTCCAAAATTTCCGTTTTTACAATGATTGACTGTAATGTATTATTTGATAACAAACAAGGCCTGGCATGGCTAGGTGGTTTGGGCGCTTGACTCGCAATCTGCGGGTTGCGGGTTCGAATTCTCGTCCCACCGTGGGGGCGTTATATTGTGACGGTGAATCCCAGAATTCAGTGGTAAAGAGTAGCCCAAGTACTGCCTTTCCTCTAGTCTTACACTGCTAAATTAGGGATGGCTAGCGCAGATAGCCCTCGTGGAGTTTTGCGCGAAAAACAAAACACTGATAACAAACAAAATAATCTTCTCTCACGAAGTTAAAGTTTTATAATCTGAAAAACAATCACTGTAAACTAATTTAACTATTTTCCAAATAAGGTCTAAATAACTCATAATTCTATCAGATATCTCTAGAGTTTCTTATTTTGTTGTTCCAGGATGTGCATTTAATTCTTTAACTGCCAAATTAATAAATAAACAACTCTTCCAGTGCTAGGTTTATTTTTAGATCTGCAATAAAAAGGACACCTTATTAATTTTTATTACTAATATCAAACTTGAAACTGGTAAATTTGAAAGGGAATGACATTTATTCATGATAATACAAAATTTCAATCTTATATATGGTTAATATCACACTTTTCAAGACAAACGTTAAGTGATATATACCTTTGTCCAGATACTTTGAATCAGGCTCTATCCATTAAGTAAGAAATACATCAGTCCTGGCAGTTTTAGTCAAGTTCCATTCCTTTAAGTAAGAAATTTCTCAGTCCTGACAGTTTAAATTAACTTAATTTGACAGGTTTAATTTATGCATTACAATATGGTAGATAGAAACACATCAAACTGTATTTCTAGTTTTATACAAAGGTGTATATTAATTAATTTATTCGACATCCATGAGTATATTCGTTTCCTCTGTCGTAAGTAGTTTGGTCACAGAAACCATAAATATTACTATTTATAACAATATTAAAATGATTTTATTGGAAACAAAATATCACAATTGGCTTTTGATATAGATAATCTTAAATGTCACTGCATATAAAGTACTTAAGAATAATTAATGCAATTCAACCTTCTGATAATTCGGATAGACTCTATTCTTTAACGTAGTCTCTATCTCAGTTTTCATCGCCAGGTGGTTAGGGTGCTCGACTCGCAATCTGCGGGTTCGAATCCCCGTTACACCAAACATGCGCTCCCTTTTAGCTGTGGGGGCATTACAATGTGACGGTCAATCCCACTATTAGTTGGTAAAAGAGTAGCCCAAGAGTTGGCGGCGGGTGGTGATGACTAGCTGCCTTCACTGCTCAATTAGGGACGGCTAGCGCAGATAGCCCTCGTGTAGCTTTGCGCGAAATTCAAAACAAACAAAAACAATCTCAGTTTTAAATATCAATTCCTTTCAGCATCGTTTAATGAATTACTTTACTT
>NW_013666468.1:241183-265915 GCF_000517525.1 Limulus polyphemus
ATCGTTTAATGAATTACTTTACTTTCTGAATCTTCCGAATTAGTAACTTTTATATAAATGTTTAGTGCTTCAAGAGTGGATTTTCAGAAACTGTTCTCATTTCACTTAAGCAATCAAATATGCTAAAAATCACCATATATACTAAACCACACTGCTTTTTACGCAGTCACTTTTTGGAAACGACTTAGGTGCTATTAACAAATAGTAAACTCGGGAGATTGGATAACTTTCCTAATCTCTTGGATATTAGAATAAAGATGCACATTTTGTGACACTCCTTGAGAAATATGTATTGATGTTTTCTCACACTACAAACATTAATTTTCCAATAACCGCATTTTGTGAATGAGTTTTCAAATTCATAAATATTTACATTCATAAACCCACAACTGACACAAAACACGAATACATTTATAAAATAAAAAGAGGCCGAGAAATCTGTGAGTGATGTAGTCTCTGATAAAATGTAAAAAAAAATATAATTTATCTTCCTTCTTTCTTTTCTGGAAATATTTTATCCAAAATTATCAATTGAAAGTGATTTCACGTTAATAGCATGTTTGACATTATTTAGTCCATCTGCCATTACAGCCTAAATGTAATTTTCCTTTTCTGCCGGACCAGGCGTGGCTGAGGTGTTAGCGAGTGTAACATCTGTGGACACATTATAAAAGTGACAGTCAGTGATGGCGGCAGTGCTGATTGGATGCCCTACCTCTGGCCAGTAGTTCAAACTATGGGTCTCTGACCTAAACCTTTAGTTCCACTTGTCCATAAGCAGCGTATCTCATTTTTCTCAAATTCTGACACAAATTTTCCTTTCACATTGTAGAAGCACTTGTATGTATCAACTAAATAGACAATGATAAATTCCACTGACAACTCAATCTAACCCGCAAAATTAGACACCACCAGGTGAATCAGGAGTCTAGGCTTTCCAATACATGTAATTCGATAGACATTTGCAAGCTGTTCATCAAACACAAAGGTTGAGTACGTTATACAAAACGATTTTGGAACCTCACCATTTCATTACAGTCCATAACAACTCACCAGGTCATTCACTATCTGACGACTATGGATCCTGACTAGAACTCTGCAGCATAGGTTCTTTTACAAACGTCTTCGTCGTAAAGCTGTCATGTATAAAGCACACCACATCTCTGATTTTTTCATTAAGGCATCTAATATACGAGCCGTTTCAACGATCACACAGTGCTGCACCCTGCAACTTGACCTGTATGCCTCCGTATGGAATAGCATAAATACTTATTTCATTCTCTAGCTTCTTGAGGTATGCAACGGTTTAGCGTATGTCGTGAAACAGCTTGTGTTGCTTTTCCAGAGAAAGTCTTCTTGATTACGTTGCATACTGTTGCCTGGGACATATGAACGGCTTTTGCCATTTGTCTTCATACATTTTCAGCTGCAATAAGACTTGCTCAAGCCTCATTGTCGATGGATCTACTGCTACAAATTTATCCATATTCCTTTGTTTTATAATGACATTAAGTACAAGGGATATCTTCGTCTTGGGAATTTTAAATTTCTGGATCTGAACACATTTTTATTATCTGAGTGTATGAATTTGTTGGAAATGACTGTTACACGCACTATATTACATATATAAAACTGCAAGTTGGAAACAAGCAGAAGGTAATGATATGGCTAGCTGAACTTTATACGTAACAGAACTGCTCTGCCTATCATACTGCCATCTATGCGTGTAAAAACGCAACTCTGTTGCCATGATTCAATGTGGAAAGTCTTGACACCACTCTGGAGTTTGTTTATTTATAGAAATAAGAAAGTTTTACATTGTTTTCTCTGAGTGAAGATTTATACCAGGTATGCTTACATCTGTATAAATCATGTTTTTTCCTTAGTCATTCTTTGACTATATCCATAGTCCAGTTGGAAGGACAGGTTGTAAAACTTTCATTCTTCTTAGTAGACTATCTTTAATTAAAGCAACATATCTGACACTTGTTGAGGTTAAGAAACTCTCCAAACATACTGAAACCGCAGAAAACCTTGAAATGCTGTAATGGTGAGTATAAGCTGTTCCCACCTCCTTAAAACTTCAAACCTTATTGCTTGTACTGTTTCTGATAGTTCAACATATTCCTTTTTATTCATATGATCTATAACAAGTTCACTGGACAAACTCTAAATATGTGCCACTAAGATTTAATTCTTCTACATTGGTATCTCGTATCGAAACCTTAGGATCGTTGAGGTGTTTGTTGTAGTAAGTGAAATATCTCATATGTAACACTGTGACACGTGACCTCTGCATTCCATACGTTTGTGCTCAGACTTCAATGTGTTATGTTTGTCCATTGTAAATGGTTGTCCAACCACATCTCAAACCTGAACCCTTGAGTTGAAGTATTGAGATGAAACCTTAAACATAACAAGATGCCTATTATTCCATTCGAAAGCTTTCACTAGTCTTTGTTAGCTCATCTAGAACATCCTCCTGAATCTGTTTTTGTAAAACTTTTGTTATTTCTCCGGCAAAGAAACAACATCATTATCGTCATCTTTTTATCAGTAATATATTCTTATCCTGTGTAACAAATGTATTCATCCAGCGAGATGAGAATTTCTAGAAGCTGTCTTGGCGTGGGAATGCCACACAAGCCCCCAACTACGTTTCAGCCCCAAAGGACACAATAGTGTTTGGATGTTGACACGTCACATGGAACACTTGTCTTTTCATATTTGTACACAGGCTAATCCTTTTTAGCTATTACGATTTTTAAAGGTCTGGGTGACAAATTGAAGAGAATAAGCTGAATATACAACGAAACAAACACAGGTCTTTATTAAATGTTTAAAATAAACTATTAAATTCGAAATATACCAGGTCTTAATATAGAAAGTTGATGTACATTTATAAACAACGTTTCATAGCAAATAATGGAGATAACTGAATACACTATTTATATTTAAGATATGCATAGAGGTTAATGTCATACACTATAGGAACCACATACTGTCATACGCAGTGAATTCAGTCTAATGGCCCATTAGGCTAACCTCCACTCAGCTAAAGTATTCACAGATTCCTTGAAGAAGAGGATATTGACCAAAATGAGTGATCTGCACGCTCATCAGACTTCCACCTCGTCAAGCGTGTTTAAGATGCCCTTGGGAGACGAGTTGCATCTTACGAAGCTCGAGACGCCGAAGATTCTCTGGTGTCATCTGTTGATAAGCGGTCCAGGATACCTATCAAAACTTTGACTCTAAACATACAATAACAGCGGCAAGTTGTCTTTTTTGTTCGTTGTAACGGTGATCTACGATGAAATAAAATTTCCTGAATTGGAAACTTGTAAACTCACCTTTATTAAATGCTCACCTACAAGGCTAGACTTTATCAACCAATTATTTGCATCTTAGGTCATATGAGAGATCGTCGGTCTATTGATTTGTATACGAATTAACTGAGAAGTAAATAACATTAGTTTAAAACATCGATGTTTGTCTTTCATACGTCAAATATCAGAAACTTCAATGAACTCTAATACTTTTTTGTACAGCTTGTTTGATTTGAGAACAACACCAAAAGCTATTCTGCTAGCTATAAAACTAATGCAGATCGAAATCCTATGTAGTTTTTAAAGTTTTCATTGATTCTTTTCTTTTATTTATGATGCATTAAAACCACAAAATGACGTTATTTGATAAACGAGACAAAGAACTGATGTTAAAATAACATTTTTATCGGTCTTTAGTGGAGTAGCGTAAACAGTTAAAAATAAGTCGATTACTAAATCGTTTTCATTCTGTGTTGTCTTCACTATCGTTTCTACTTTTCATAAAATTAATACATTTAAAAACTAGAAATAGGTTTGGGTTATATGTCAACAAACCGTCAGAAATTAGTTAATTAAAAAAAAGATTGGTCTTGTTAAAAAAAACAGAGACTCAGTGGTAAGCTTGAGGGCTTATAACGCTAAAAATTGGGGTTCATTCCCCATGGTGAACACAAATTCAAAAAGGAAAATAAAGGAATGTGGGTGTTTCTGTACAATAAGTCGATAACACTTCCCACTTCTAAGATTTTAAATTTACTAATATATTTAGAGTACCCTTGCTTGAACAGATTTCCAGCTCACAATCAGAACTGGATCTTCTGATAAACTAAGTCCTTGGGGACTATCATGAGCTCTTAACTAACTAACTATGTTAAATAAATGCACATCGTTCCCTTAAGCTGACAATAAAATGGAATGAGAATCAATGTTGCTTAATTTAATTAGACTAAAAACCTGTCTGGGTCTGCAAAACTGGTCTATGCCTCAAAGTGTTATCAAGAGATATTAATATGCATGGAAACTGTTTATGTTCATCATGTCTTTGAAGTCAACACAAATTAAACTAAATAGTTCTCATGAATATTTCATTTTACTGGAGACTCAGCAGTCTGCAGTGTGGTGTTTTGTCAGACAATGAAGAAATCCAGCATGTTCTTCTAGTTCATGCTGAGTTGAAGGAGATGCTTTAAAAGATAGTTGCTGTGAAATTTGTCATCTATTTAAAATATATATATTTCCAGGAAATAGCAGATCAGGGTATATGAGAACAAATACAAACTGTTCACTCGTATTATCCGATTATTGTGGACTGCTTTTGAGTGATGTGTTGTGAAATGCGATACATACTAAAAGATAATTACGCATTTATCAATAAAATTATCTTCATTACGAGGAAGATCTTTACTTCCATTCAGTATACTGTTTTGTTCGAGTAAGAAGGTAGAGATGTTTGATTAGACTCAGGAAAAATAAATCTAGAATCGTAAAAGTGTAACCCTAATTAGCTTTAACCGTAAAAGTGTAACCCTAGTTAGCTTTAACAGTAAAAGTGTAACCCTAGTTAGCTTTAACAGTAAAAGTGTAACCCTAGTTAGCTTTAACCGTAAAAGTGTAACCCTAGTTAGCTTTAACCGTAAAAGTGTAACCCTAGTTAGCTTTAACCGTAAAAGTGTAACCCTAATTAGCTTTAACCGTAAAAGTGTAACCCTAATTAGCTTTAACATAAGTAAATAAACATAAAATTCACTTTGCTAGCGTTTGAGAAAGCTTAGAACTTTAATCACGTACGGTAAAATTTAACTTGGAAAAGTCGAGAGAAAATATTTATTGGAAAACAAATGAATATATATTGATTAGCCATTTTGTATACTATTTGAGTGCTTAACCAGGAAGAATAAGTTTTGTATATGTGTTTTACACGATTCACGAGATACACACGTTTACATGAGTTAAATAACACTAAATCAATTACATATATATTTAACAATAAAACATAACGGGATAATGTAAACGAACTGGTCATATGAAATAGTAAATAACAAAAACAACGTGATAATGTAAACGAACTGGTCAAAAAGAATGGTAAATAAAAAACATAGCGTGATAATCTAAACCATATACTTTTCGGTGTAGCTAGAAAGCCGATTAGCTAAATGTGCTAAAGTATTTAAATGTAGCTAAAATGTTATAGACATTTCCTAAATGGTACTACACTAAATTACGTAAATTATACTAAAACATTTGACATTTCAATAACAAACATTAAAACACTCTATACCTGCATATGAACAGTTGGTTAAATGGAATTACAGTCATTTCTTCATTCAAAAGAAACAAATGGTGGAATACTACTAACAACAGAAATAAACCGAATTAAACATATAATTGTATAATCAACCCTTTGATGTATTCTACAGTTTCTGATAATAAACTATGAAGAAACGACCTAAAATCAATAGTAAGTAATCACTTAACCCTTTCATGCACATCTTACTGTGTAGCAGTATATGCTATTTAAACATCCAATTTAACACTTAACCCTTTCATGCACATCTTACTGTGTAGCAGTATATGCTATTTAAACATCCAATTTAACACTTAACCCTTTCATGTACATCTTACTGTGTAGCAGTATGTGCTATTTAAACATCCAATTTGAACATAAAAGGGTTAAGTGGTGTCACTCTATGTAGCAGTATATTGTAGAAACAACCTTATTTAAAAATCCAATTTAACACTTAACTATTTTATGTACATCACACTGTGTAACAGTATACTGTAGAAACAACCCCATTTAAACATCCAATTTGACACTTAACCATTTTATGTGTGCCACTCTGTGTAGCAGTATACTATACAAACAACCCCATTTAAACGTACAGTTCGACACTTAACCCTTTTAATGTGTGTCACTCTGTGTTATAGTATATTGTAGAAACAGCCATATTTAAACAACCAATTAGACACTTAACCCTTTTATATACATCACATTGTGCCACAGCACACTTTGAAGAGTTAACCTTAATTAAAAATACAAATAGAATCTTAACCAATTAATATCATAAAAAGATATTTTCAAACTATAGTTGGAAATCTATTTTTATTCCTGCATTCCTGCAAAATTCGTCTAACACAATATTAGCAATATTCAACCCACACAACCTTTAGTTACTGACTTACCATGAATGCGGGAATTCACGGGTTTCACAGTAAACGATCTAGTTTTGTTTGTATTGATTGAGACTTGAGTAAGTTGTTGGACAAGTTATGTCTAATGGATCAAAGTTAATGTAAGAAAGCGAACACTAATATGGCTTTTCTGCTTCACTTCTTTTTTCCCCACTGATCAGTGTTTTCCTTTCAGGCGTAGGTCAAGCTGCAAAAGCTCAACAAACACATGAAGAGATGTTTCTGCTTGCTAGATCCATGTCACGGACGTCGTCTCAGACTACCTGACATTGTGTTTTATTGTTCTCTAGGGAACTCGTTTTCTGGAAGAAAACAAAATGTGCGCATAAAAGTTTTCAGATAATTGGGCTCCTGTAGGTTTCTGATATCTTCATAGATCGTTCAGAAGTAAAGAGTGTAGAAATACACAACTAGCCATCACTCCAAGTGTAAGAAATAAACCTTTGTTAAAGTTTTATAAGGTGATATTGCTTCACGGTTACACACACAGCAAAGAACGTCATTTTACATGAGAATGCACAGAAGAAAGAAACGCTAGAACGAGCGTTTGCTTTTTACACTGTTGTTGAATAGCACATTTACTTGGTTCGCGTTAAATGACTCTTTTTTAAAGCTTCGCAGATGTATTGCTTCGAATATAAGATGTGTGCTGCATATTTGAAAAATTGTATTTGTTCTATCAACCTTTTTAACCTGTTTAAAAGTATAGGCTTTGTATATATAAATATATTATTTAGTTTTGATATCAGTATCGAAATTATGAATTGGAAGAAAAAGATGGAAAAAAAACCCTTATATTTGTTGAGTAAGAAGGTTTACATCTAGCAATATTCACATAAATGTCGTTACGATAAAAGGCCATGTTTATTTATCAAATTTTAAAAAACACCACACTGATTTCATGGCTAAATTGTAACCTAATGTGATGATTATTTTTTCTTTGAGCATGGCTTCTCTAAAAATACAAACATATTTACAGAAGTTCAACTATTTTTAAAAGACACTTCGAGTCTTAAGTGTCATAATGTTAAAGTCTTTTTCTAAAATAGTTAATATATTTTATTGTTTACTTTATAGAGGACGTATATACAATATTCATGTTTTGTAACCAAACTATTGCAGGTTAAGTGATATATATAAAACTATAAGCCTTTATCCCATTTTGTGACAACAAAGTAATTGTTAATTAATAAGGTTTATGCTTTATAGAACTCCTATTATTTCCATTACTCGAATTATCTTTTGATTATTAGGTCTATAAATGTTCATTTTCTAATTTGTCTAATGATGCATGTACATAACTGATAATACACTAACAACAAATTTCATTTAGCTTCGCCTAATACCGAATAGGAACATTTTTCGCAGCGATAATAGCCTGAACTTGGCTTGACAATACACCCATTAAGATACCGAAAAGTGTGACCAATTCGCTAAGATTGTGACTTGCAGTTGGTTTGCGGATATCTGTGAATAGCTATGACACCAAATATGGCTAAAAGCTTGTCCAAAGTTTTTAATATGATTGAGATCAAGTGATTATGCAAATGACTGAAGCCAATGGCATAATCTCTAGAGCAATTTCGAATAATACGGAGCTCAGATATTCGTTTAATAGATAAAATAATCAGGTTATGTTTGTATATGAAAAACATGAAGTGCTTTAAATGTATATATGTGTAGAATTCTTACAAAATGGCCATTCAGTGTGTAAATATATCTCCACTTGTGGTCAGGGATTCACTTATAAAATCTCGTCGTTCATCTAACGTTTTGCACTTTTCAAGCTAGTTCTGACAAAATAAAGCAAATTACAAGGTAAGTCTTATATTTCTCTTTTTTTACGTGTTTAAGTTACATATTTCAAGATGAAATAATGAAAAAGACAGTTGTTGTTTTTTGTCGCTTACTTCTGCGTTATTTACTAAGCATATATTTTATAAATTAATCGTAAGTTTCAGAAAACTTTGCAACAAATCGAAGTTATGTTAACAAATGACAGTTAGTGACTCAAGGTGTGCAAGCTAGTTATTTTTATGCGCAACTAAATACGGATAATGTTTTTCAGGTAACACTAATACAATAACATTGATATGTGTTTACATACTTGTAATTATGGCAAAACTACTAAGGCTATCTGTTGTCGTCCCTAACTTTGAATTACTGACTAGAGGGAAGGCATTCAGTCAGCAGCACCCTAGCATCCGCCTTTTATGTTAAGGAATTAATTGTCACTCTTATAACGCACACATATTAAAGTACGGGGAATATTTTGAGTTATCGTACAGATTGGAAAATCTGACTCTTCAGCTCCAAAATCCAGAGTGCCTACCACACAGGAATAAACTGCATCCAAAATTATTCTAAATTACATTATTATTTTAATGTTTATTAATGTATTGTTATTACGATAATATTATTCTATGTAACACTATACCAATGCGGGTTCGTAGAAGAAAGTAATAGCAGGTCAAGACTCACTCTTAGAAAACAAAATATCGAAAAGGTTTTCCATAATTATCTGATATTACTGCAAATACTTCTTTTAAACATAAACACAAACTTCATAATAACACAAAAAAAAGGGGTAACAGCTCATTTTCATTCTATGGCTAAGCCCCGAGAGTCGAATATTCCAATCACAAAGCATCAGAAAAAAATTGTCCTCCGGATGCCATTCATTCAACAACAGAAATGGATGAATATAGTTAGATTATAAAATTAAAAAAAGATAATTTCAATAAAGCAAAGAGATTAAATATATTTTCTTCTTGATACTGAAATCAAAAAGTTACAAAAACTGCCATCATTACAATGAACTTTTATAAAAATTTAGATTTCAAAACAGTGTTACAAGTTTTTCATGAAATATCCACACAAGCGGCACAGAAACACTTTGGATATTAAGATAACCGTAATTTGGTTTTTATACATGGTGACTATAGCTTCCATAATTAATCAAGATTTGAAATAAGCCTCGATATCACATTTACCGGAAAAAAGAAACCTTAGGTACACAATAAAAATCGCACTGGCAGTAAGATCATCCAAGATTCGTTATATTTGCTGATACATAAATCTGTGTTACTTCCACTCCATAAACACAGAACTTTTTGAGTTATGCTAATGAAAACCTGTATACGTTGCGTGTGTTACCATTACTGTATAAGTTTATTCGTGTTTTATCAAGGCTTATGGACGAGTTTGGAACACTAGATAACCATTATCGTGTATATTTACATAATAATGTCGTACGTGATTGCTCACGTAATAGCATGAAGTTTGAATGAAATAAACATTTCAAAAGATTTAGTGTTGTGTAAAATACATTATCTGGGAACAGATATGTATCCTTTCCTTATCAGCGTTATTCTTGTCATAAAACGAGATCTCATTATCGTCACAATAATGCGTGTGTCTGTTAATTTAAAAATTAGGTAAAATAGATGAGCTGAGTAACAATGATTAATATGTGCTTCTGTATACGCACCTCTTAATTTAAAACTTCAGATAAAATAGATGAGCTGAGTAACAATGATTAATATGTGCTTCTGTATACGCACCTCTTAATTTAAAACTTCAGGTAAAATAGATGAGCTATTATTGAAGAGCAATAACTAATAAACAAAACTTAAATAGGGTACAGTACTTAATATGCACAATGCGCATATTTTACCGGGCAACAATACTTAATAGTGACAATCATAGAAATGTAACAGGTGAAAAGGTTTATAATATTCAAAACTTCAACTTTTCTTATTCAACAATTTTAAACAGGTGTAATACATCAAACTTAATAAACAATAAGATTTACAAGATTTATTTAAAAACTTCAACTCTTATTTTTCAACAATTCTAAACAGGTATAATACATCAAACTTAATAAACAATAAGATTTACAAGATTTAAAAACTTCAACTCTTATTATTCAACAAGTCTAAACAGGTATAATACATCAAAACTTAATAAACAATAAGATTTACAAGATTTAAAAACTTCAACTCTTATTATTCAACAATTCTAAACATGTATAATACATCAAAACTTAATAAAGAATAAGATTTACAAGATTAAAAAACTTCAACCCTTATTATTCAACAATTCTAAACAGATATAATACATCAACACTTAATAAACAATAAGATTTAAAACGTTTAAAACTTCAATAAACATTTCTTTATAGATATAATAAGCTATATAATAATATATCCACTAGACCATGCTAAGTAAACCTAACAAAACGTAGTGTTTTTATAAAAAAAATAAAGTAATTTTAAAAAACTAATTACTTGTTTTATCCGTAACTATAAGTTTAATTTTTATATTATAAGTTCTTCCTTTAATTTAAGACTCACACTTAATGAAATAGTCGTAGATAATAGATTAGCACCTATCCATGAACGTGTCTTAACGGATGTAATACATTAACACTTAATATGCAACATATTGTACAGGGTGACCCCTACAAATGGACACCAAAATATGAATAACATATACTCATAACTATACCCATAAAAGTACACCGAAACAAAACAAATATGATATCCTGTTTTCTGTATGATGTCGTAAAGTAAGTGATGACATCATAAGTATGTGTTGTAACCTGGGGGAATTGAACTGTACTGACTAATGCAAGGGTCATTTTATGATTTCATTTTGGAAATTATACCCTAAAATGCCCCAATGTTGAAGAAATAATTTTTCTAGTGTAATATTAGTTTACGAGTAAAGAATTTGGTAGAAATAATGGACCAAGTGTAAATTGGACACTTGAGCAGGAGCGTCTGGAAGGATGTTTTGAGACTAATGAAAAGCATTTTGAGCATATATAAGTTATGTTTGTATAAAACTGTTATATATTTAAGTAAGGTGTAAACAATATGACTTCAAGGATTTTGTTATTTTATACAATAACTAAGAAGAAAAAAATGTTTATTCCACTTTCGAGATACTTTTTTGAGCCACTCTGTGCATGTACTACATCAGAATTGCATCATGGAAACAATGTATCACATACATTGTTAGTCAAGAATATTAACAAATGCTATGGACATGTTTTTAGTGAGCTAATGAGGAAACGACATATATATATATATGCTTATCTGATTGTTCTGTGACAGAGAATACACAATTCCACGATGTTGATTTCATTTATAAGAAGTAACAGGATGCTCACCGAGATGTAAAACCAGAGTGCGCATGTGCGAGAAGTACCTCAAGTAAATGCCTATAAAAACATAAATCTTGTATCTCAGATGTTTCCTACAAAAAAAAAATCCTACCTTTTTTTTTTGTTGTTATAAAACGCTTATCTATCTATAAATCTTTCCTTCATGTATTATGTGTTTTAGAAAATATTACATTTCCTAACGTATGTAACCCCTTTATTCATTCAAACCGGACATAAAAGATATAATACATCAGAATATCAAAGAGAAAGGTATTTCAGTATTTACGACACACACAAACACATATATCTTTAAATAATATTGTACATAAAAATGGGCTATTTTATTATTGTATGTGATGTAGGTCTCAATGCTTTCATGTGTTCGGTTATTGTTTTTTCATACATTCTTTAATAATGTGATATTTATGGAACTTAAAGCGATAACATGAACGAAGTTTACTAAAGAAAGAATTACATGAGAATGGCAAAGAGAAATAAATGTGTTGAATATCGATATTAACAGAAGTAACAATAGTTTAGCAGTAAAAATATTTTTCTAGACATTTTCAGGAATATAATTTTGTTTTCAAAAATACAATTGCATATTATGCCATGTCTATATTATCAACATAAGCGTTATCATCCCAAATAAAATCCTATCCTCATTTCTAAAAACTTATGAAATTGTGACCTAGTATGACACAAATCCATGTAAAATATGCAATAACTTTTTGAATTTTCGTGCAAAGCTTCTCGAGAGCTCTACCTGCTAGCTGTCCCTAATGTTGAATGGTAGATTAGAGGGAAAGTATATAGTCAACACCACCCACTACAAACCCCTGGGATTAACCGTCACGACTGAAACGGACGAACAATCTCAACGAAGGGTTTGGAGTCGAGCGCCCTAAGTACCAGATTATGCCAGGCCTCATGCAATAAATGAATTTATATTAAACTTCATATATTTAAATGTTCAAATGAAGTGTTAAACTTAAAGGTCTTATTTTGGCTATTGTATCCACACGACATTTTTTATAATGAAGTAAGACTCCTCCTCCCCTTACATGTTGGTCCAAAATCTCGCCCATGCTCGTTATACTATCCACAGACCTTCATAGTGATAGTAGTTAGACAAGTTGTATCTAAACTCTTCCAAGCCGTTATACAACTTAAATTCTTAGTATTTAAAGACGTATTTTCCGTTAACAATATTCACTACTTAAGTGTGAGTTAATAAATAAAGTCTACCTAGTCTGACTTTTGTAGAGAATGGATATATTATTAATAAAAAGATCAGGTGAAAATGATTATATCTTTAAAGAGAACGTTTTTAAATGGTAATTGTTAAAGTATATTTAATTTTAGAGCATTAAGTATATTTGGAACCTTCACTAAATAAACAAATACTACAATTTGTACCATTTGCGTAAACAGGCGGTAAATTGGGTATACAGGATAATTATAAAGAAAGTTTCGCTTCTGAGCGAACACAAACACTATGTTTGTTTGTTTGAAGTTAAGCACAAAGCAACACAATGGGCTATCTGTGCTCTGTCCACCACGGGTATCGAAACCCGGTTTCTAGCGTTGTAAGTTCGCAGAAATACCGCTGTGCTACTGGGGGGCACAAACACTATGACACAGGAAATTGAAGTTTCACAGGAATGTTAAAGGTATCATGCAGGTTAAAATGCTACAGTTGTCACATGTTGCCATTAAGGGCATCACTATGATCTAATGTCTCATCAATCACAGCAACTGTTCGAAATGTTCTCTTCCAACGTCCAGAATGCACTGCATCCATGTGACAATAAACATTACAGCAAAAACGCGACACGTCTCATCTGGTATGCTGGCCACTTACTAGACAAGTACATCCTGGAGACCTGGAATTGTACGAGGCTTCCCACAGTACATGCTTGACTTCTGGTACCCCCACAACCAAAAATAGGGTGGTGTTAGGTCCAATAAAGGAGGTGGTCATTCACAAGGAAAGTGAGGTCAAATGATGTTGATTTGAAAGTGCTCCTGCAAGACGTGTTTCACCTGAAGCCGCGAGTACGTTATAAGATTGAAAATCAAATCGTGGTAGTCTTCCAGACAAGAGTAATACAAGTATTGGCGAGGGGTGTTTTTGAAAATCTACCTTCCTTCTAATCCATCAGTACCAAATTAGTGACGGCTATACAGAGATAGTCCTTGTGTAGCTTGTCAAAAAATTATGAATGTTACATATTAGAATTTCAAATAGCCTGAAATTAAGTTAGATTGTAATTTAGATTTAGAAGTTAAATAAACGCCGATATATTTCCAATTTATGATATTTGCGAACAAAATTGATACACACAATTTTCTTTTTTAATACAAATATATATTTTAATATACAACCAACAATACAATTTACAATAACAGTTATTACAAATAGTTATTACAAACAATGATATATCTACAAAAGTTTTACAAACTTACAAAAAATATAAAGTTTTTTTTTCTGGCCTGGAACTTCCTTGATATCTTATCGAGGGTTAACGATGAGCGAGTTAATTTCGAGTTGACGTAGGTACAATTCACTTAATAGGGAGCTAGCTAGCTCTGTGAAATTCACTGATCATACGGTGATTTTTCCTACCGGTGACGTTAGGTTTTTCTTTTGTAAAAGTACTAATGTCCGATGTGAATCCACTGAAGTTGAATGATTTGTAATGCTCGAAATTTATAAATGTTCCTAGTCAATATATCTTAAGCCGATTAATAAGCGTTAATCACAGTTATAGTTTACGAAGTTTATAGCACACCAATTACAGTAACCTAATAATAGATACTGTTTTTTGGTGCGTCGCGTTAGTTATATTTATAGACATTTTACGTAACAATACTGACGCTAACACTTGCATTTACACACATATATTGTTAATTCTTACAATCGAGAATCTTCTACAACTTTAGAGAATAGGCGGGAGTTTCGCAATACATATTTAACATTATAAGTTATGTACATTTCTAAATATAAATTAAATTTAAACAAACATCGATATTAAAATAAATATATAATAATAAATCGGTCACATGAAGTAAATAACAAACGTATTATAATGTACATAGTTATTAAGACTCTGCTGTTGCTGAAATTCTATTGCGCTGATATATACTTATGTATAAAGATATAGACAAATAATCTGGTTTTCTATCGGAAAACTTTCGTGTTTCATGCAAGCTACATTTATTTCAGACTTGTTAATAAAAGTGAACAATGAAAAAAACATATATACTAATAAAAATAATGAAATATTCAATATTTTAATACTACGTAAATAAGGCCTTGTTGACCTACCCTGTAACAACATCACTGAGGTAATTCACTGTAATCCTCAAGGACACGTTCTTCGGAAATGTTATTGTTATGCATCATATACCAAAAATGTCAATGGGAAAAGTGTAGAAAATGACAAATAAAGAATTTTAAGCCAACAAATTACCAAACTCGCTCGTCAAGAATTACAGTTATAGGTAAAAATGCACCTCTTCCATGTTCTGCTACAGAAGATCGAAATCTGGCACTAGAAAAAGATTATTACATAAATCTAGGTGTGACGTGCAATGTTATGTTTTAAAAGTAGATTACAAAGGTGAAAAAGTGCTAAAATAAGAGCCACTCCTTACATAAGGTAGCACCCAAGCAATGTGCTTCTGCTGCTTCAAAGTTAGCTGAATAGTGGCACGTAATGCGGATAAAGAATAGTTAAACATGGACTTACTGTATGGAGAGTGTCATCAGAATGACCGAACTTCTTCCAAATTGTGTGCCAAACGGTTCCCAGATAAACGTCATCCTTCACATTAGATAATATGATATATGTGTGTGAACGGCTGCGTACTACACACCTATTTACATGTAGACATTGTACAGGTAGAACAAGAAGAACCACTGTTTACAATGAAACCATCATATTGACATCTGTTACGTGTGGGCAGAACTCTGAACAGTTATTAACTATTGTTTTTCCACGATTTCTTATAGTGCTAGGATGGCTATCCTCCAACTCCATTTGTGCTCATAACCGTTGTTGAGGAGCAATTTTGGTTTAAGTTGTTTTATTTGTTATTTTCTGCAACTTTTCAATTGCCTCTCCATTTCAGAATCATTTCCTGTCAGTGGGCATAAAAGTTGAAACAAAGGCTTAACGCTTTAGAATTATCCTCCTTTCCAGCGAAAATCTTACAAATCACACAGTTACAACAATATTCAATGCATTTTTTTTATCACTAAAAGGAAATTAGTTTTCGTGAATGAAAGATTTTTTTATGTTTAGATTTATTTTTGTTTCATATAATAATGCAGAATATATAATTGGAATTGCCACTTGCCTTAAATATTGGTGAATTTTAATTGTTTTCTGTATGTAATCTTAGTTCAAAAAGTTCTTTAAAATGTCATTTATGTTAGACGAGAACCTTCAGACTGGCTATGAATATATCCGGTACTGAGGTCTGTAATATTGAAAAACATTAAATATTTCCGCTACTACAAATTAGATGCTTTGGTTTTTCTCATAACTAATTTTGAAGCAAGCCGGATCTGTTTTCACTAAAGTTTCCTGAACTTTATAATTCCCTACTCCATATCAATGTTTTCAAGAATTGTAAATATTTTTTATCCACTTCCAAATATGTTTTTAGCGAAGCACTAAACACATATTTATAGCGTAGATTTTTACTTACACAAGGCCACCCTTTAAGAAAGGATGGCCTTGTGTAAATAAAAATCTACGTTATAAATGTGTTTTTAGTGAAGAAAGGGGTGGCTCTGTGTAAATAAAAATCTACGCTATAAATATGTTTTAGTGAAGAAAGGGTGGCCTTGTGTAAGTAAAAATCTACGCTATAAATATGTGTTTAGTGAAGAAAGGGTGGCCTTGTGTAAGTAAATATCTACGCTGTAAATATGTTTTAGTGAAGAAAGGGTGACCTTGTGTAAGTAAAAATCTACGCTATAAATATGTTTTAGTGAAGAAAGGGTGACCTTGTGTAAGTAAATATCTACGCTACTTAACTTTTCTTTTCTTGTTCGAATAATCATCTTTAGGTTGAAAATTACTCACCATCCGGGCAACTAAATTTTCAGCTACGTCCACTTCATTATTACAACCAGCTGTAAAAAACCTTACTATGTATTTTTCTTTTTCTTCCCCCCCCTTGCTTCTGTATAAAATTAAATTTCGAACTTTTTTGTTTTATTTTGGCACCTTAATGTTGTTGTGCATTCTTTGTTTTTTAGCGCAAAGTTACTCATTATGTGCTATTCAGTGCTGGGGAATTGTACCCCGGAATCAATCGTTGTAGGCCCGAAGACTTTCCGCTGACCAAAAGGGGGGGGGGGACTTGATGCCTTTAAAAACACTTTTAAAGTGCATTACAAAAAAGTCTAAACATTTTTTGGAAAAATGTATTTATTTCCTATTAATATTTGGTTTCAAGAAAGGCATCAAATTACTCTTCTTATTATGGGCACATAAATCAATTTAATATTTTTACTTTATAACCAACGATGGCGTTTTCACAAAAATTCTTTTGAATTTTAAATGTTCGGCTCTTTTTTTTGTATGTGTATGGAAAGCAAATCTGTAGTTCAAGAAGACAGGTTTTTTAAATACTTGGGTTGTAGTGTTTTCGTGTTATAAGGATTTTTGGGTCCTACTTAATTAATAGAAATACCGATTAATTGATTACTAAGTTTTAGTCTCTTTGCGAGTAATTTTGTTGTTCAGTTAATCGGTTTTAGTTAATTACCAGATCGTATTTGTACGTCTACGTAGCTAATCTTTCTTTTTCAAATGCATACAATCAAATTCAAAATACGTAGACAAGATAATATTTATAGAGTTTAATGTAATATATAATTAAAATTCTAAGAATGCTTTAAAACAAGTGTTTATTTAATTATGTTTTTGTTTCTGGTGACATTTTACATGATATTATTTTGATCTGCGTTAGTTTTATAAACAGATATTTTGTTTAGATTTTAATTAACAAAAATGAGAGACAAACTCTGTTGATTTTTATAACAGAAGGAAAATCATGTTTACTTATTACTTAGAGTTTCGGCCCGGCATGGCCAGGGGGTTAGAGCGCTTGACTCGCAATCTGAGGGTCGCGGGTTCGAATCCCCGTCACACCAAACACGCTCGCTCTTTCAGCCGTGGGGGCGTTATAATGTGACGGTCAATCCCACTATTCGTTGGTAAAATATTAGCCCAAGAGTTGGCGGTGGGTGGTGGTGACTAGCTGCCTTCCCTCTAGTCTTACACTACTAAATCAGGGACGGCTAGCGCAGATTGCCTTCGTGTAGCTTTGCGCGAAATTCAAAAACAAACAAACTTAGAGTTTTTACAACGCTACCCGTGGTGGACAGAGCACAGATAGCCCATTGTGTAGCTTTGTTCATAATTACAAACAAACAAAACTTAGAGTTTTCTATGCTCAGAAAACTTGAAGATTAAACAATACAAAGTATTGTTTTATCCTGCTTTTTTATATTTGTAAATTTATTCACATAGAAAATCATATAAAGTTTTTTAAATATATGACAAACAGACTCTAACCACTGTGAAAAAATACTCTTTCTAAGATATCTTTCACTTATTTGAAAAATTTGGCTAATAGGAATTCTAACATTGTTTTATCGTAACATAAAACTTATCAGCTTCGTAAATTAAATCAATATTGTTCCGTTCAACATAGTAATTCTTTTTTTAAACAAACCAGATGGCGTCTTACTAATTTGTCTCCTTATCAACTTAATGACCTTAAAAAAAAGAAAAAGATCATTAACTTATGGTTTATCTTTCAAACTTGTAACAAACACTGCAGTTGATCATTAACTTATGTTTTATCTTTAAAACTCGTAACAAACACTGCAGTTTGACATTTATCTTCTTCCTGTTGAATAGTTTTTAAAAACTTAAAATGTTTTCTGCATCTTCTGATACTGACGAGACTTTTGATATAATGAGAATTCATGTCAGTAGTCTTGAATTGCCTTTTTTCATAACTATAATTTAGAAAATAAGGAATATATAGCTCTTATTAATCTCGAACATAGTTATTTAATTATAAGAAAATGAGATAAATGAAAAAATTTTTATTCGTAAAACCATGTCAAAGAATACCTGGAATACTTAAACAATAAACACTAAAATGTTATATTCACAGTTGAACGTGAACACGAATCCAGGTTACTTTTTAAATACTTTAGAAGGTAATCAAGAAGTTTGTTTAGAAATTGGTGAATACCATAAACTTTTTGTCCCTTTTCTTCCAATTTTGTTCCTTAAATTTATGAACTGTGCTTACAGAAAAGTTTTAATATGTATATAATGAGGCTTCAGTTGATGGTTTATATAAGGCATTTTAATATGATGTAAAAACACATTACAACTACTTACACTTCGTAACATTACTTAAAGTACACGAAAGCAATAATTTATGAATATGATATAAGTCAACAGAGAAACCTAAAATTTTTCCGTCTCTTACTTTATCACTCTAACAAAAAAACAAACAAAAACAACCAACAACTGTGATTGAGGTGTGATTTCAACAAACATACACTGTGCTGATGACAATGTGTTAATTCTCTTCCCTAAAGTTGTAAATGTAGACCAAATAATAGTGCACACTCCTACTTTGTGCAAATATGTAAATTGATATACAGAATGGGAAGTCGTATATCACTTCCATTTAGGTGAATAGGGCGCTTAACTCGCAATCTGAGGGTCGCGGGTTCGAATCCCCGTCACACCAAACATACTCGACCTTTCAGTCGTGGGGGCGTTTTAATATAACGGTCAATACAACTATTCATTGGTAAAAGAGTAGCCCAAGAGCTGGCGGTGGGTGGTGATGACTAGCTTCCTTCCCTCTAGTCTTATACTGCTAAATTAAGGACGATTAGTGCAGTTAGACCTCCTGTAGCTTTGCGCGAAATTCAACACAAACAAACAAAATCCATTAAGATAAATGTTATTATAGCTACAGAATTTTATGAACATATTTTTTGGAAGTCAGTAACTTTTCAAGATGTATACATTTGCAATTAAGCTTATTTGTATGGAGTATGACTTCTTAAAAACATTACTGTTTAATATTTCATAATTCTAATATGAGTATGATTTCTTAAAGATAATAATACTACTTAATATGTCATAATTTTATTATGGTTGAATTCGCACATTTTCGAATGCTGCTCCTATATTAGTACTCCACACCCAAAAAAAGAGTGAAATCAAAGTTTTCTTACCGTATAAGCCATTAAGAATAAATGGAAAAAAAAATCAAATTTCCATGATTTATATATTAAAATGGTATAGTTAATAAAAGTGTTTCTAGCCTAGTACAGAATTAGCTCAACATACCACCAATGACAAAAAAAATATATACCTGTGACACCAATTATTATAAATGAACATTTTTAGCAAAGATAAAAAAAAATTCTCTCTGGGATTTCAAAATATGCGACATTAATACTAATAACCATAATTTGTTGCTTATGATAATCTAATTCTGTTCAAACGACTTGTTAAACTGCATTTTTGAGAAAGATATGCAAGATTGCACAGCGAAACCAAAAATGGTACAACAGTTTTCGGTATAAGTCAGAACAGTTTTGGTTATATGTTATATTGTGTTACTCTGTAAAGTTAGATTATAAACAGGTTTTAATGTAAACACAATAATGTAGCTTTCTGAGTTTCGTTCAGCCATTTGAAATGAGATAATATCTGGTTTTATATTAATTCCAGTAACAGGTAATCAAATAATGAACTGAGAACTGTCCCGCAGAAAGGAAAATAGAGGATGATAACACATAGGAAATAAAAGTATTTCCAGCCAAGAGTACTACAATTGAAAAGACTGCCGACATGATTAATACCATTAAATATATATTAAGCTAGCGAAAGTACCCGGCTTCACTCGGGTTATTAGGTTGATATATTCTAGATGACTATGTTATAGATAATTATAGATTCCACTATACTTCACGTTATCCAACCTATAAAAAAAGCCAGTGTGGCTCACGTTACGCTTGATTTTAAACTTATATCATTTCTGAATTAAGGTATATTCTGTTTTATCACCAACGTTTTTAATATAAAAAACCTCTTTAATCAACGGAGACTCCAGATTAAGAGATCTACAATTTTTTCCAGTTTTGTAGTTTATACATTTAATTTTATACTTTCAGTAGATAGACTAACAACAATATTAGGTTATACTTTTGTGGCTAAGCGACGTGACATAAAAGCCATTGTTGAAACGCATTGTTATCAAAACTCATTGGCTTTTCTATATATTAGAAGTTGTTATATAAGGAACCACTTCTTTTCTGTGTGGTTTTTTGCTAACTTGCCTAAATTAAAAGAAGTGTACGTGGATAAGATAAGTAATAATACCCAGCTGCATACCCTCAGGATCCACTTAGTATGGGTGCAAAATTTCAGGTTTTTAGGTTTTTTCCCCTTGGAGCTATAGCGGTCATACACACAGACCCACAGACAAACAGATACACTCTTTTATTATTATAGATGTGATAAAATGCTTACCTAATGAACAGATTTGAAAATAATTGTTGAAGGAGGAAAAAGTATAGCATAGCATAAAAATGCTCTACAACTTTTCACAGGTCTATGTGTTACGTTAACATAGACGTTAGTTGGTACCAAAAAAGTGATCCCTTACATATCATGATAAATGTAGGCAACCTACCAACATTAAACAAGCAATTCTAGGTGGACAAATCGACTATATCTATGACATTATATGCAAATATATTCGTCATATAACTACAGGTATAACTCACTAAAGACTACTGAATACAAACAGCTATGTCACGAACAAAAGGATCCCGAAATGTAACCATATATTATCACGAGGTTACATAGTGGGACGGTAAAAAGTTTGTTGTAGTCATCGAGAAATCGCCATGGCATCTTCAATACAGCTAGCTGTCCATGGTGAATAGGTCATATTCAATACGGCTGTGTTCAATGAATAGATTGACAATGCAGTTCCAGTCACGTCGGTAAACAACATTGCTGAAAACCAACAGAGCGGACTCTTTGTGCTGAGAGAACAAGTATGAAGAATGACCTATGTCAAACAGCAGCTACTGCAACAGGACAGATGCAAGTGTGTCTCAATATCATCAGGAGTTATCTTCATAGCATGAAGTACAGTAGCAAATTGAAAAACAATAGTAACTAACACATCAACAAAATAATGCATAACAGATTTAAGAATAATAAAACAAGTTTGTCATTCTTAAGACTCGAGAATACAACTGTTTTCAGGTCACTGCGAATACATACTTATGGCCACAGTGATTTGTACATTCAGAGTCAAACCGATCCAGAAGTGTCAAAGTCCACTATCTAATTAGAAAAACATACTTCTAAATAGGGTTGAGTTCAAATCACATATAATTATTGAGTGTATTTTTAAAGTATTTCTATCAATTTTCTTTTGTTGCATTAATGGAAGAATTTTAATTCTGAAATTATTTTTTATTGATCAAAATTTATTTTGCGATCCATTATGTGAACATGTAATGCTAATGTCGATTTTCCAGTTTCATTCCGACGACAGTAGCATTCACACTGCTTTACTCTAAGTGAAAGATATCGTTTTGTTTGGCCATTATATGCGCCATTACAAGAACAAGAAATTGAATAAATATCACGTTTGTATTGGGTTTCTATCTTATCTTTCCCTTTGATAAGGGCCCAGCATGTCCTGAGGGTCGCAGGTTCGAATCTCCGTCCCACCAAACATGCTCGTCCGTTCAGCCTTGGGGGCGTTATAATGTGACAGGCATTCCCACTATTCGTTGGTAAAAGAGTAGCCCAAAAGTTGGCGGTGGGTGGCGATGACTAGCTGCCTTCTCTCTAGTCTTACACTGTTAAATTAGGGACGGCTAGCGCAGATAGCCCTCGTGTAGCTTTGCGCGAAATTGAAAACAAAACAAAACAAACCATTTAATAAACTTATTTGAAACTTTGTTCACTAACTTATGCGCTGGTTTAGTCTTATTTTGTTTGATATCAAGGAGTAGTAACGTATCTTTAGTTAATCTATGTACAGTTATTTGGATCACATTCTTATTAAGTTTCTTAACTTTTTTTTCTGTACAAATTTCATATTAAGTCTGGTTTAAAACTTCGGGGAACGGCAACAATTTTTACATAGCTAAGTTCATCTCGAATGCCCTTTTCGTCGGAACAAATATCCAACATATGTCAAATAAGAGTTTTATATGTATCGATCTGGTAACTAAAACATTGAAAAAAAAAGATATACGAAAGACGGTCTCTGCTACTTGCTGTATCAGTTCTTGAGCAACGCTTCTACGCTGATGACCAGTTTGCAGTATTTTCATGAAAGATGAGCTCCTGCTCGTTCAGCCTGAGTCACAGAACCTTGTCTTGAAGCTTCAGAGGATAATGACAGACCCGTAGTCCTGCCAGTTGCACGTATGGTTTATCCTTGATAATTTCCTGCGACAGTGTTCCAAACAACCAACTTCCAGGGACATCCTTATCCAAGTTATCCAAAAAGAGTGGTAACATCCAACAGACACAGATTTCAGATCTTGTAAACATGATTTGTAACCGTGTTTCTCACATTTTCATAATTACAAATAAGGTCACGTATACATCAGTCAAGTAAGTAAACCAACTATAACTATATTACAAATCATTTTATTTATAATTTTATAATATCATTTTTTCAGCTGTTAGAGCAATCGACACGCACTCTGATGGTCGCGGACTCGAATCCTCTCACTGAAAATGCTCATGAGGGCGTTATAATGTTACGGTGAATCCCACGCTGGTAAAAGAATAGCCCAAGATTGGCGGTGGGTGGTGATGACTAGCGGCCTTCTCTCTAGTCTATCATTTCAGAATTAGGGGCGGTTAACGCAGATAACCCTTGTGTATCTTTGCGCGAAATTCAATGAACAACAAACTTTTCTATCTGTTACAATCAAACAAAAATCTATTATCACCAAAATATAAATAAGACTTAATCGGATATACGGATTTATGGCATAATCATAAAGTCAATCAAGATCATAATAAAAATGCATGATTATCAATTACAACCATACTGAATAGTCAATCATTTGTACAGTCTGTGGCTTAGCGGTAAATTTATGGGCTTACAACGCGAAAAATCTTGGTTTAATACTCTCGGGGGTTCAGGGCATGTAGCAAACTGTGTAGCTTTACGCTTAAAACAAAACCCGTTATAACTATTTGACTTCTGATGAACCCAATATGAACTAACCTTAACCTTTTATCACAAGTCACATGATCTCTTTCTCTCTAAGGACCAGTTGGGAAGTATCATTTTTATGTATATATATATATATATTAAACACTTTAACATAGGATTTCGCTCTCAACCAGAGAGATATAAGGGATCAGACGAGAAAAAAACATCCAGAATTTATCGATTTCGGTGAAACTTCAAGAGAGTGCAGCAAACGATGTGATATGACGATTGCACTTTACAGTTTTGAAGTCGGACAACAACTGGCCGATTTATGAGCGACCACATAATCAGCAGAAATCCCATAATTAATGACTGTACTTCTTGTTGTGTAACCGACGGGTTCACTACGTAAGCCCATCATTAGCTCTGTTTTTCAGACAGAGCTCAGTAGATCATCAGCATGTAGCTTCAAGCCCCACTGACCGGTTACTGAAACTTTGCTACTCTTCGGTTGTCATCATCTATTATCATTATTTCCTCGATTACCTGCATGCGCAAGGTTTCCAGATTTTCGACTTGTAATATTTGCAGCTGCTGTGGATGCAATCACAATGGACAGCCCCAGTTGATGCAAATTCATTCTACTAAGCCCAAGTATGCTGTGGCTGCGCTCAAAAATAGATTTAGTATTGACAAAGACAGTAATGATAATAGTAGCAGTAGTAGTAGTAGCCTTCCGCCAGATCAGAATATCAAGAAAAAGGTCACCATCCT
>NW_013666468.1:266544-269587 GCF_000517525.1 Limulus polyphemus
CCCATTTATGCAACGCTTGTAATATTTGCAGCTGCTGTGGATGCAATCACAATGGACAGCCCCAGTTGATGCAAATTCATTCTACTAAGCCCAAGTATGCTGTGGCTGCGCTCAAAAATAGATTTAGTATTGACAAAGACAGTAATGATAATAGTAGCAGTAGTAGTAGTAGCCTTCCGCCAGATCAGAATATCAAGAAAAAGGTCACCATCCTCAAAAAGACAATGAAGGAATGTCGCATAATGTGCTTTAAGAATCAGAAAAGAGATAATCAATTCGTGTGTGTGTGAACATTGCTGGTAAGGCCACTCTGAAACCGTGTTTCTCTTTAACTACTCATAACCCCCGACTGATATACGTTACCATCACATGGATTTCATATTTGGATACTGCAGAGTATGAACATTCCACCCATTTATGCAACGCTCCAATAAGCAATTACAGAAATTTGTTTTTTTCTTACTCTGCCACCCTAAAACATTACTTCGTCTCTGGTTGAGCGAGAGATCCTGTGTCAATCAATACTGTTAAATAATAGTGGCATAAAAAAGCATAGAATATAACTTACTTATAGAACACATAAACATGGCGATATTCAAATCACAAAACATAGTTTGTACTACTTGCCTAAAAGAGTTTTAGTGAGACTAAATTTTAAGTCAAACATCAGACTCTTAAATCTACCTCATAATAGCATTCACTAATTAACATAGACGATAACAGAAAACTAGCTACTTGTGGTCTAGCAAACGATAGATAACAGATATGGAGAACAAATATAGCTCAAAGCTTTTCTTTCTCTCTTCATTTAGAGAAAACATAAGTCGATTTACTACCCTAGGAATTGAGCATTACTGTATAGAAACACACGGAACATGAGAAGAGGCTTATTGGCACATAGTGTTATCAGGGTGTTGTTGCCTTATTACACCATCGAAATCAAGAAAACACTCTACAAGAAAGAAGTATTCAATACTATTAACGGCGTCTTGAGGGATCAGGATTAACTAGGGTCTCAATTTTAACAGTTATAGCAACTTTTCCAATTGATGGACAGATAAAAGTCCAATGGGTAAATAACTAGGTAAAAGGCAACACAATGGACGATGTGAAATAAATATAAACTCCTGCTGTGTGAAATCTAGCAAAAGTTTCGATAGAACGTAATAATTCAAGCTCCTAATATCAGTTTTAGGAAAACTTTCTTTCAAAACGTTTTATCCATCTTGACCGTTACATGCCTCCTTCTTCTATTTAGTATTATTATTATATTAATCCTGTATCAGTGAAAATATTTTTCATTTACTGTGAACTCAACTAAATACATCTTGCCTTTTAAACAGTGTTCGTTTCAGCTTCTTCACCAGAGTAATGCAATGACAACAGGACGAAGTGCCCAAGTGTTTACTGATTGTTCAAATCGCTGACCGGTACACAGGATAGTCCTTAGCGGGCGCTGTATTGAAGCTACACGCCCGCCATTTTACTACACCTAATTAGCGCCACCCCATAGACTGATCAGTTTGTGTTGTATTAGCACTTTCTATTGAAGTTGTTTCTTTGAAATCAGAAACATAGACATAAAAATACTTTTGTATAGTTGAAAGGCGACTTACTCTTTGTAATTTTACTGACTACTTCTCACACATAAACACACACCAAAGGAAGATCAGACAATAGTTTATGTAATTGAGTTAACAAAAAGCGCGTTAGATTATATTACAGGGTACGTTAGATGCTTAATGTAAATCAGAAATAAAGAGATAACAAGGATATGCAAAAGAAAACGGTAGTGGAATTTATTTTAATTTTCCTTATAGTAATGCAGAAGATTTACTTCATTGTAACAAGAAAACTAAATACTTGTTCATCAATTGTTACCAATACTGTTGATGCTGAATGAAGGAATTATTCATACAGACAC
This sequence comes from Limulus polyphemus, assembly GCF_000517525.1. Taxonomy (NCBI): domain Eukaryota; kingdom Metazoa; phylum Arthropoda; class Merostomata; order Xiphosura; family Limulidae; genus Limulus; species Limulus polyphemus. Next base: position 268,469 of record NW_013666468.1, read on the forward strand.
ATTTTGAATCACACTAATACATGAAAGAAGAGCAGCTTAACTAAATAATTACGTTTAGATTTATTAGCGAGGTATGATGAACCAGGATCTTTTATGGAAAGGTAAGTATCATTTATGAATAACCTTTTTATTATATTTTCACATATTCATGAACATACCAGTTAATAAGAATTAAAGAGGACAGTTGTTACCGAATCCATCAATTATCTCCAATCTGGTACTTTATAACCTACTGCACTACGGTTAATATTTGGTGTTAAAAAATGGAACTTCAGTTAATACTTATAAAAATTTAAATTGAAGATTTCTGCAATTGGTGTAATAGTGTACTGATGAACGAAAAACATATATGTAAATTATAAACGAAATCTCTGAAATAATCATAAAAACAATTTTCATTTTACAATAACATATTTTACAATCACACTGGAAGCATATAATATTTTAGCATCAAACCTTATATAAATAATCATTTATATATATAATGAGGCTCTAAACCAATACAATTACGTGTAATTACCAAGAAAAGTCGACTGTTTAAAGGAAGTTAGCTTGCCAAATGGCTTTCTGACAAGCTTACCAAATGACCTGAGGAGGGATCTTCATCAAACTTACTACAGAATAATAGAAATATCATACTAAAGTGGAATAGATATTGCATGGGTGTGTTAAGATGGCCGGTAACCATTTATAGAATACAGATAAAGTTATTGGAATCAGTTTTTGCTCTTAGTCCGATTTTTCTTGGATCGCCTGATAAATTGTGTAGTTTGCTTGAAATGTTATATTATTTAAAAGTTGGTCATTGTTACTTATAAAAAGATATGCATTATAAAGGAAGATATTACGTCGATATTAGATAAAAATTATAGAACATCACAGTTTAGTGCAATTTTCAAGTTCATTTTGTAGTAAGGTTTGTCATTTCTATGGGTTTTACAATGTAGATCAGATTTTGTTATCTTTGCTACCTAAACTGATGCACTTGATTTTATCATCAAAAATCTGTCACCATTTGCCAACACTTTTCTGGGCATCATTTCTCGGAACTATATAAATCATATTTGCACTTATTATAAAAATGTGAAAGTACGATATATATATATATATATATATATA
>NW_013666468.1:270600-280633 GCF_000517525.1 Limulus polyphemus
GGTGCATATATAAGGATAGAAATACATTGGTATACAGCCAACACTCTATTGATAAATAATTCCTTTAAGATTAGACCAACCTCCTAAACCAAAATTTTTATTTTACGACCTGCAAGTTTACATTAAACCTATAAATATATTTCAATTGTTTGTTAAGTAAGTCACTCGTTAGTTGAATATTTTAATAATCTCGTGAAATTACAAATAATGAAAAAAAAAAAAATAGTTTCATCACGAAATATGTATTTCTAACCCAGTTTTCTCGGTCATGACCTAGAGGTCAATGAAAATACTTCTATAAGTTCATCTTAACCTCCTTAACCTTAGTCATAGACGCATGTGTTAACAAGCTTCCCGTACATTATTGTGTCATGATCAACACTTTGGTCTCAAACCTGTTCACAACTTTATTTAAGGTTTCTGAGTTATGGTCAGTATTTTGGTCACAAACGTGTTTATAAGTCTATCAAAGACTCAGAGTTAGCCAGAAACCTGAATACAACTCTATGTAACATTACTGAGTTATCGTTAAACTTTATTCACAGATCTGTTTACAGTTTATCTAAGTTTTCTGATTTGTGGTCAGTACATTAGTCACATTTAATATCATGTTTACACTTTATCTAAGATTTCTGTAATATAGTCAGTACCTTAGTAACAAACATTTCTACAGGTTTATCTAAGATTATTGAGTTATTATTAGTAACTTACTCATATATCTGTTTAAAATTTTTATCTAAAATTCCAAGTTATGACCAGTGCCATTGTCACTAACCTGTTTGTAAGTTTCCCGTTTTCTTCTATTATGATTACTACCATAGTCACTAACCTGTTTGTAAGTTTCCCGTTTTCTTCTATTACGATTACTACCATAGTCACTAACCTGTTTGTAAGTTTCCCGTTTTCTTCTATTATGATTACTACCATAGTCACTAACCTGTTTGCAAGTTTCTCATTTTCTTCTATTATGATTACTACCATAGTCACTAACCTGTTTGTAAGTTTCTCATTTTCTTCTATTATGATTACTACCATAGTCATTAACCTGTTTGTAAGTTCCCGTTTTCTTCTATTATGATTGATACCATAGTCACTAACCTGTTTGTAAGTTTCCCGTTTTCTTCTATTATGATCAATACTTTGAGCACTTACTATCTACATTTATTTTATGAGCACTGTTTGTGAAATCTGATCAGTAAAACATATTTAGTATCAGTTAACTCCCATAAATAATTGAGTTTAGTCGATCTCATTTTCTAATAATAAAATGTTAAATTCAACGTTTGTGTAAAGAAAACGAAATGGTTAGCAAATAAAACATTTTTAGGTATACCTTATTTCTGAGTAGCAACAAAGCTTTTGGGAAACATGGTTTTTCTTTATCAACCCCAATTCTTCTGCTATTTTTAATTAAATCACGCTATTCTAAGACCGCTGATAAAGGATTGAGTTTGGTTGTTAACATTTTTATCATGAAACTTGGATAGAATAGGAAATTCCTGTAAATAAGATATATATATTTATGCCAAAAGTAGTAGTAATAATTACGTGTTTAAAACTGGGATATTTTTCATCTTAAAATTAAAGGAACATTTAAAATAAGTAAAACTTGCACTGATTCATTTTTCGGAAGAGAAAAATAAATAAATTGTACTCTGCCTAAGAATCGTAATTTTTTTTAAAGTTGGAGGAATGTCAAAGCACGGAAGGCTGTTTAAAATATTTAAATGATGGACTGGTACAATTTTTACGAGTTAATTGTGATGGCGAGTACATACTATGGGTATAAAAACATACATAAGTGTTTTACAAACTTAAAATATGAAGATGTCAAACAACAAGGGGCGTATTACATACAGATTTTATTGCTTTGATTTATCCAGAATCAAATATTACAACTTAAGGTGTTATCTTTTAAATTACATTCTCAGTAAAAACAATCCAATGTACTATATTGATACTATTGTCTACATGCATGGAGTATTTATTGTGTAAATGACGAAGAAGTAACATGTACTAGTTGTTATTCTGGTCTGTATAAGTTGTCTTGAGGATTTTTTTCTTCAAAACACACATACACACCTGTTTTGTACAAAAGGGTGTGTTTTTGATATAATTTTTTTCGAAACAGATCAACGCTTTGTTCAGATAATTTTTCTGTACTTGATGTAGAGTTCATGACTCGTCACGAGCCAAAAGTTATAGAGCGTCAAATTGTTCGACTGTCTAGAAATGGTATGAAACAAACGGATTTTTCCAGAACAGTAGGGTACCCCCAGTGTACTGTATTCAGAATCCTAAAATCCTGAAAGGTCATCGGACTACAGGAAACGTTGCTCCAGGTAAGTCTACTGGAAGATGCCGAAAAACTACTGCCTGGGAGTAGCGTGTTTTGATTATGTTAACACGTCAAGGTCGAAAGAAGTCTTGTAACACCTTACGATAGGAATGGCATAAACACATTCATTCCAAAGCATCCAGCAGTACAGTGAATAGGAGACCGACTAAACAAGGTTATTTTTCAAGGAAGGCTATCTGCAAACTGATATTAACCAGAATACATATTACTTGGGGAAGACAGCATGCCAACTTACAGTTAGAACACTGGCGACATATCATCTTTTCATATGGTTCCTGTTTTGGGCTTGTTAAAGCTGATGATAGGATTCAAGTTCGTCGTTTGCTTGGAGAACAGATGAGGGAAGACTGTCTTTTCCACTGGGAACACACAGGAGCTGGTGCAGTACATGTTTGGGCAGCTGTTCGTCATGATGGAAAACACTACTCTTCATAACCTCCAGGAAAACGTTAATGTCGCCTCCTACGGGCATCACATGTTGAAGATGATTACTACCTTATCTGTTGACTTTAATATTATTTATTCATCACAACATAGATAGAATAAAGTGATTATTAAAAATGAGAAAAAGAAGAGTTTCATAGTTAATATTTGGTAATGATAATTTTTAAATCTATAACTATTAGTATTTAATCAAGCGCTTAAGTATCTTTGTACTAGTATTCCTATTTTGGACGAATAAAGACCTCTTTAACTGTGGGAAAGATACTTTTTTTCTATTTCACGACTGTTATGCATTTAAAACTGCTAATTCGTGTGCTTGAAAACAAAATTCAGATTGATCTGTCTGTTATGTTCATGACCTATAAACACTGTTTGTTTTCCATGCTATATCTATGTGAAGTGGGTCTAAAACACTGTCAGTAATATATTTGCTTTCTCTGCATAATTTTGCAAAGTGGGTCTATATCACTGCCGATATTCTGTATGATTCCTGTGCCGTGATTTTACGAAGTGGGTCTGTAACATTGTCAATATTCTGTCTGCTTCTTCTGTTGTGTTTTTCCAAAGCGGATCTATAACACATTCATAAATCAGTTTCTTCCATTTTTTCTATCCATACAAGGTGGGTTTGTAGAAGTACATTAGTTCAGTTTTCGTTGTTTTGTTCATGCTAATGATATCGGTAACTCACCAAAGATTCTGTCAGTTCATTTTACTGTGTTCACACAAGATGGGTCTATAGTATTCCCTGTGTTCTTGTTTTCGACCTGTGCGCTGTTCAGGGGACGTGGGACTCTAATACTGTAAAGACTCCATCTGCTCTATAGCCTATGTTTGCGATAGGTGAGTCTGGGAAATTGTCATGGTTCAGTTTCTTTCCTGTACTGCGTTTATTGGAAATGGGTCTGTAGAATTGTCATTACTATGTTTCTTTTTCCTTCCAAAACTCGTACAAATTCGGCCTGTAGCACTGCCATTGTTCAATTTATTTCCTTTGATGTGCCAATGCAAGATAGGTCTGTGGTACAACCATGATTTCGTTTATCCCCTTTTCTGTGTTAATTTAAAGTAAGATCGGCCTGTAGCACTGCCACAATTCAGTTTTCCTCTTTATTGTTTTCATAGAGATGGGTCTGTAACTTCTCCTATTGTTCTGGTTGTGAAAAATGGGCGTGTAAAATGTTAGTGTTCTGTTTGCTCTCCCCGTTGTGTTCATACAAAGTGGGTCTCGAGAGCTGTCAGTATTCAGTTTTTTCCCTTTGTCATGTCTAGGCGAGGTGGATTGTGGAGCTGTGTCGTGTTAAATAAAACGGACCTCTGTCACTCATAAGATTCAATCTCTCCTTTCTGCTGTGTTTAATTAAATAATGTTATTTAAGACCACTGATGGAGGACTGAGTTTATTTTTTAACATTTTATTTCTTGAAATTTAGATAAAATAGTACTTTACTGTAAAGGAGATACATATAGATGCTAAATTTATATGCTTAAAACGTAATTACACTGAATATTTTAAACAGTAATAACCCGGAAAAGTACGCCAGTAAGAGTTTTATTTACTTTAAATGTCCCATTTATTTTAGGATGGAATCTATTTCCAAAAATGACAATTTTTAAAACTCTTTTCCTTTTTTTCGGTGTCAGTTCTTCTGGAAACTCATCACTATTGCTGCTTTCTATAAATCTTACGAAAGAAGGAAAACATCTTTATTTCTAGTTCGTGTGTAAAACTAATAACACAACATTTGCTGCTCATTATTGTCGTGGTTTATGAAGAACCAAGTAATAAGTTATTTTTATCTATCACCAAACTTCACCTTAATGGCTACTTTTAAAATAATTCACTTCAAAACATGTAAACTTAAGAGCTTTTCTTACTTTTGAAATATTTTTGGCAACGTTTCATCCACATGGAAATTAATGGACTCTGTGGCGCCTAGATGTCATGCAATGGCTCTGCGGTTAGCTTGATAGCTTATAACACTAAAATTTGGAGTTTGATCTTCGATACAGACATAGAATAGATATTTCTCCACGCAGCTTTGCGCTAAAATTACTACAAGCACTTATATTTTCTTTGGCGTGTCTTGATAATTCAAGAACGAGTAGATAAATATGTGATTTAACCGTTTCAGAGTTGATCGTGACCTAATGGGTAGCGTACCGGGTTACAAGGCAGAAGAACCAAGAACCATGGAATGCGCTCCGCACTTTAAACTGTAAGTAGTCCTAAGACTGTAAGAATGAATCCCATTATTCGATTAAGAGGCAGTGTGGACAACAGATATCGCTGACTGGTTATCCTTCAGTGTATCATACAAAGTATATCTTTCACTCTATGCTTTTTATGCTACTTCGTAACATAATGCACCTTTACTCCACAAAACCTGTAATATTAAAAGGCGTTAAGCTCTCCCAATGGAAACATCAAAATATTTACTCTGACGTTCAGTTTGGAAACATTAAATGGTAACTACTGTTTGTGAAGTAAACAATTCCCTTACCATTTCTTTTTATTACCCCTAAAATATAAAAGTATAGAAATTATTTATCATTATTTATTTGAAGTTCACAACAGCCTTCTTGTGTTATGGTTCATGTCCCGCTGCTGCTAAAAAGAGGTGAGGGATCGCAATAATAGTAACGGCCAAATCCCACTATTCAATCGTATAGAACACCCCAAGATTTGGCGGTAAGTGTTGTTGTCTAACTGCCTTCCCTATAGTAGTCTAACTGCTAGAAATTAAGGACAGCTGTGCAGAGATAGCCCCTGTGTACTTATGTGAAAGTTATTTCTGATACAAGTATTCACTGTCTCGCTTCATCTGTCAACACAGAACCAGTAGTAAATCACCATACTATCAACACAGAACCATTAATAAATCACCATACTGTCAACACAGAATCAGTAATAAATCACCATACTGTGAAAACAGAACCAGTAATAAATAACCATACTGTCAACACAGAACCAGTAATAAATCACCATACTGTCAACACAAAACCAGTAGTAAATCACCATACTATCAACACAGAACCAGTAGTAAATCACCATACTATCAACACAGAACCATTAATAAATCACCATACTGTCAACACAGAATCAGTAATAAATCACCATACTGTGAAAACAGAACCAGTAATAAATCACCATACTGTCAACACAGAACCAGTAATAAATCACCATACTGTCAACACAGAACCAGTAATAAATCACCATACTGTGAAAACAGAACCAGTAATAAATCACCATACTGTCAACACAGAACCAGTAATAAGTCACCATACTGTCAACACAGAACCAGTAATAAATCACCATACTGTCAACACAGAACCAGTAGTAAATGACCATACTGTGAAAACAGAACCAGTAATAAATCACCATACTGTCAACACAGAACCAGTAGTAAATGACCTTACTGTCAACACAGAACCAGTAATAAATCACCATACCAAATGTTTTATTACATAACAACTTGTGCTGTTTTTCTATATGTTCTAGAGGCACGTTTAGTTCAACATAGGTTGAAAAACGTGTTTCGCATTTCAAATACTGATTTTGCAAAATATTTGTTTTAACCTTTCGTTTGACCAACAAAAATTATAGAATGTTGTTCTAAGTTATTTGATTCTACTATCTAAGCGATAACGGACACAGGACTACATTATCATAACTTATAGCGAGAAAAAATAATTAATTTTGATAAAGGAGGAATAACATTAAGTCTTCAAGTATAATAGTAGATAAGAGATTTATTTAACGAAGGAAATTTTAAGTAAGCTTAAAGACTGAAGATATTAGTTATGATATAAAACTTGGGAATGAGAAAACAAGCTTCCATTGATGTTGTTTTAGCACAAAGCTACGTGATGGGTTATCTGCGGCCTGCCCCCCCCCCCTACACACACACGAGTAATGGAACTTCATATTTTAGCGTTGTCAGTCCGTAATCTTATTATTGACCCACCGGTGGACAAAGAAACAAGGTCTTAAGTCGAATAGAAATTATATGTGAGAAATGATAAAGCTCTTCAAAGTAAGAAAAACAACATAATTTATACCTATGTGTCTGTATGTTTGCTGATGTTTTAATATTGATTTAGAATATCAAACTGTGCGCCAAATAAAGCTTCTCGGAAAGTACAAATGTTATTCCTCCTCTTGTTTTCGATATATTCTTCAAATGCATATTTGATAATTTCTATCAAAGATAAAATATTTCTGACTGAAAGTTCAAGTTAGTAGTCTGATTACAATAGTTGTTTACCAACAGTTGAGCACAACTTTTGTCAGTAAACATCAAGTCAGAAAACTTAACACTGGACGCTTTGTTAGTAAATATCAAGTCAAAAATTTAACACTGGAAGCTTTGTTAGTAAACTTGAAGTTAGAAGAAATGACATAAGAAGCTTTGTCAGCAAACATCAAGATAGAAGAACTAACAAGAAAATCTTTGTTAATAAACATCAAGACAGGAAAAACTAACAAGAAAAGCTTTGTTAATAAACATCAAACAGAAGAAGTAACACAAAAAGCTTTATTATTAAACACCAAGTTAGAAAACATAACAGAAGAAGGTTTGTTAGAAGCAACAAGCTAGAAAACATAACAGAAGAAGATTTGTTAGAAACAACAAGTTAGAAAACATAACAGAAAAAGGCTGTTAATAAACATCCAGTTAGAAAACATAACAGAAGAAGGTTGTTAATAAACATCCAGTTAGAAAACATAACAGAAGAAAGTTTGTTAATAAACATCCAGTTAGAAAACATAACAGAAGAAGCTTTTTCAATAAACATCAAGTCAGAAAATATAACAGAAGAAACTTTGTCAGTAAAGATCAGGTTAGAAAATATAACACAAGAAACTTTCTTAGTAAACATCCAGTCAAGAAAACATAACACAAGAAGGTTTGTCAGTAAATATCAAGTCAGGAAAAATAACACGAGAAGGTTTGTTAGTAAACATCCAGTCAGAAAATATAACAGAAGAAGCTTTGTCAGTGAACATCAAATCAAAGGAAATGACACAAGAAGCTATGTTAGTAAACATCAAGTTAGAAAACATAAGACAAAAAGCTTTGTCAGTAAACATCAAGACACAAGAAGTAACATGGAAAGCTTTGTTGATAAACACCAAGTTAGAAAACATAACACAAGAAGCTTTGTCAGTAAACATCAGGTCAGAAAACATAACACAAGAAGGTTTGTCAGTAAACATCAAGTCAGAAGAAATGACACAAGAGCTTTGTTAGTAAACATCAATTTAGAAAACATAACAGAAAAGTAACACAAAAAACTTTGTTAATAAACACCAATATTAGAAAACATAACGCAAGAAGGTTAGTTATAATCAACAAGCTAGAAAACATAACAGAAGAAGGTTTGTAAGTGAACACTAAGTTAGAAAATATAACAGAAGAAGCTTTGTAAGTGAACACTAAGTTAGAAAACATAACACATGAAGGTTTATTACTAAACATCAAGTCAGAAAACATAACAGAAGAAGCTTTGTCAGTAAACATCAAGTTAGAAGAAGTAACAGTAGAAGGTTTGTTAGTAAACATTCAGTCAGAGAACACCTGGCATCTTTTAACTGTATCTTTATAATGCTAGCTGTATATACCAACAAATTTCTCTTATTTAAGAAACAGGAATCTTGAAAACCAAGAAATTAATTACAAATGAACTCATCAAACAGTTGTCTTTGTATGTCTTTTAATTAGTTAAGTAGAACTTATAAAGATTCTTGAATTTTCTACTTTATATTACCTTCCAAATTATAAATAAGGCATACTATGAAAAAAAGGATTTTCAATTCGAAATATTGCCTTAAATGCTTATTTGTACAAAAACTCACCTCATCTGGATCGAACTGACTACTTTCAGTAATGGCGCCATTGATATGTGTCCGATGTTTTTAGTATTTTCAGCACAATATTTCCCGTAGCTGACAATCGTGTATCTGTAACTTTAAAATGGTGGCTATGTCAACGTTTTAACATTAGTGAGAAATTATGTGACATTTTAGCGAGGTTTTTAGGCTGTATGGTAATTGTGTACACGGTCAGTTGGTCAGCCTAGCTAATTTTGAATGACATCGATATATAAGTTCCATTTCTTGTCTCACAAGTATACCTTATACGTTTAAATACATGAGATGAATTTAGTTATAATCTTGCATACATACATACATAGCCTTAAACCATAACAAGAAAACGTAAAGCTTCGAGATTTCAATAAATGTAGAACCGTAAATCAATAATTCTTACTGACTGGAATCACAATAACGTAGAAAAGCTACACTAATGTTAGGCATTCAATAATATATTTTACAGATTTTTACGCTTGCTCGCTTACAGCTTTCTAAAAAACGTCTGCTTAGCCTCAGAACCTAATTTTAACACTTGTATCCATATACCATTTCAGATACACTAGCACCAGTGTAGTTATAAATAAATAGACTACGTTAGATATGTATATATATATTCGCACAGTTGAAGGTATCATCTCAAGATATGTATTTCTAACTAATCTTGAATATTTTCTCTTTTCTCAAACTGTTATTTATTAAGCCAGATTTTCAGTATCACAGGCTACTCTTCAATGTAAACGTTTGTTCTAAATAACGTTAACGTTTTTTCAGAGTTACTAAGTATTCCTAAGGTACCTCTAGAATCTATATGTATATGCAGTATAGGGTGATTCACATTATTTATTTTTAAAAATTCAGTTTTTATCAGGGTAACCTCCGAATTTTGTTGAAAAATGCTCATGAAAAAAATTTCGGCGAAATAAAATTAACTTTAGAGGTTGCTACCAGGTATTAAAGTTTTGCTCCTATGTTATTTTAACCGCTTCCGTAATTCAGAGCGTTAGGGTTACAGAAACACAAATAAAAAAACGAAAGCAATCTTTAGTTTTAAAATTTTTCAAAATATAGATAGACGTATCTTACAAGATGTTTAGATTGATTACTTCACTAACGTAGCTTTCTTTCGATCAGCGTATTTTTCTCGGAATTTCTTGACTACCAGCAGAAGGTATAATTTTTTTCCTCATCATTTGTCAAACCTTGTTATACTTTTCTATTATTTCCTCATCATGTGTCAGAACCTTGTTATACACTTCTATTATTTCCTCATAATGTGTCAGAACCTTGTTATACTCTTCTATTATTTCCTCATCATGTGTCAGAACCTTGTTATACTCTTCTATTATTTCCTCATC
>NW_013666468.1:281552-294532 GCF_000517525.1 Limulus polyphemus
TTTAATTGTGTACCGGTTTTAACGTTGAATATTATTTATAACTATTCCTATTATATTTCACCTATTTTTATCTTATAAAATAAAATGACTCGAATTTTGCATAACCGTCCCTAATTATGAATCGAGAGATTAGAAGGAGGTTAAATAGCCAAAAGCACTGACCGCCTACTCTTGCGCTACTCTTGTCTAATCAAATAGTGGGTTTCTTACCCATAGCACGATGTGCAGAGCGCAATGGATTTCGAACCACGAATCCTCAGTGTTACAGTCTGAGCATGCTACTCATTAGGCTACACTCAATACTGAATTGTGAAACTTTTTTTATTTATTTACATTATTTATAAATTGTATACATCGTGTGAGTTTTGGTAACACCCTAATATCTACTTTATAAAGTTAAGATAAAAAAACAACTTTCTTGACTAACCAACTTATGTTTTTAAGGTTTGATAATCAGGAAAAAATAGAAACTTTTTTTTTTTATAAGTTACTCAGAAATATTTCACACGTTTTAGCGTAGTCACATCGCTATGTAGTTTTATTGATTATCCAGAAAATGGGTTATTTTCTGGGCTATGTTTGAATCCACATCGTTTCGTATAATCTAGGAATTAAAGAGTTAAATGTGAGTACTATGATTATCCAAAAAATGGGTTATTTTCTGGGCTATGTTTGAATCCACATCGTTTCGTATAATCTAGGATTTAAAGAGTTAAATGTGAGTACTATGATTATCCAAAAAATGGGTTATTTTCTGGGCTATGTTTGAATCCACATCGTTTCGTATAATGCAGGATTTAAAGAGTTAAATGTGAGTACTTAAGTGATTTTAAACTCACTTTTACGTATTTGAACTCAATATAAAATACACGGAAACAAGATCTTAGCAACTGAGACTTCAACATGCGTATAAAAATGCAGCTAAATGTCAAAAAGGTCAAAATAATTTTTTTGCAAAGTTCTTAATTACTTTTATATAAGTGACAAACATGCGTTTATTTTTTTTTTTGCCCTGCGCGCCGTCTTTATCGATCTCTTAGTTTTTCATTCAAAACTGTGTAAGTTTAAGCTACTTCAAAGTATCATTACATATTTCTGCTTGTGACCTCCTACATACCTATACTTCTATTTTAAGCCTCCTACAGAGTCAAGTGATTTTTGTATTGAAGCAAACGTATATATCTGGAAACATAATTGACGCTGAAATTATCAAGCATTCATATACTCACGTAAGCGAACGTCTTCTTCAACAGTTCAAAGTGTTTAAAAATTGAAAAAAAAAAACTTTGGAAAAATGTTTAAGTTTACGCAGAAGGACCATACAGAATGTTACTTGAAAAGGTATTTTTTTGTTTTTCAATTTAATTTTCTTATTCTAATTGAGTGAATAAACACACTAACGTATATTTTCATAAATATTCATGTGCATGTGTGAAAAAATTGCACACTAATATAAGACATTTTACTTATTTAATTTTTGAATGATGCTAAGCACAAGTTAAACTAAAATATTATTTTTATATTTGAAGTCTAAACTTCAATAGCGAAAATGTAATCTTGCTCTCTTTTTCGTGATTATATGATATATGAGGTTTCACTTACAGTAATTTCCTTACGTTAATCATAAAATCAACAGAAGTACTAGTAGGCAGTATAACAACACCTGGCTTATAGTTAAGACTAATTCTGTAACTTCAAGAAGAACGAAAGGCATATGAATATTTCATCTTTATTTAACTCGTGTAAGTCTTGACTGAAAATATAGCAACTGAAGCCACATTTCTGGTCTACTTTTTGTTTGTTTGTTTCTAAGCATAACGATAACCTGTCTACCGTGGGTATTGAAACCTGATTTTTAGCGTTAGAAGCCTTCATACTCACCACTGATCACAAATATACATAAAATGTTCTTTTTTAACTTTAAAATGGATTGCTCATTCGCACTGATAAAGCTCTTCAGAACAAAATGTTTTATTTTTCAAACTCTTATTGTTCATTGCTGAACTCTTTTATTATTGCTTAAAATTAAAGATATCTGTTGAAATATTTAAGTGTACTTTACTGTCTCATTAAAGTTTGTTAAGTTTAATATCTCACAATGAAGATTAAACAGGTATAAGTTGTCAAGACGTCCACAGCTTTATTGAATACTCTTATATAAAGTTATAAGAACATCCAAACTGGAGCTTAATTGCGTGAAAAAGTTTTGACTGCATTATGTCTGCATACTGGTGAAAATGTGCTTGTTTGAGTAAACAATTGGTATTTGTTTTTGGTAATCACAGTTCCTTGCCCGTTTTATACGACTTTTAAAAGTAGAAAATACGGTTTACTGTGAAAGTCCTGAAGTAACTGTGTTATATTCATTTAATTATTGTATATTGCTCTATTTATCGAGAATACTGTAGCTAACTTTTGATTTGGCTTGTTTCAGAAGCTTGCGGAAAGCTACAAAAGGGCCATGTGTTCTTGCTGTCGCCAATCTTAAACTGATATACTGAAGGGAAGGGAGCTAGTCAACAGCACCCACCGCCAACTCTTCGGCTGCACTAGGAAAATAGAGGATCTGACCCTCACTCATATAACATACTCAAGGCCCCAAACGACCGGCCTCGAACTATAAATCCTCGTGGTTACAACCCACGACGCTATCCACTAGGCCATGCCCGGCCTGGTAAACGCGGTAAGAGTTAGTAATTAGTCTGTTCATAAAAATAGTCTATATAAGTAGAAATATTTATTTACTTTGCAATGGCTTGAATCAATATCTTCCCTCTTTCAACATCTTTTAAGACAACTAGATGAGGTAACGCAGGGGAAAGACATAAAATTCCTTGGAGGTGTCATAGTGGTTGTCAGATACGAACATCTACCTCCTATGTTACTTCCCGGAGGGGGGGGGGGTTAAGGTTACATGCAAGGTTTAGTGACATGTAACCTTAACCCCCCTCCGGGAAGTAACATAGAGGTAGATGTTCGTATCTGACAACCACTAGGACACATTATTTTACAAAGGGCTGTATGTGTATGTCCGAATATAACTGACAAGTCGCTGAATCCACTACAAGGTTTAGTGACAGTGGATTCAGCGACTTGTCAGTTATATTCGGACATACACATACAGCCCTTTGTAAAATAATAGTGTCCTAGTGGTTGTCAGATACGAACATCTACCTACTATGTTACTTCCCGGAGAGGGGTTTAAGATTACATGCAAGGTTTAGTGACAGTGGATTCAGCGACTTGTCAGTTATATTCGGACGTACTCATACATCCTTTTGTTAAACAATGTTTAAAAAACATGAACAACAACAAATGATCGAAGGTAGATATGGTGTTGTCAATTAATTTCATCCAAGACATAATTAGTAGTATACTACTTAACAAAGACAGCCATAATAATTACAGTTACAACTACTCCCTTGAGTTTAATACCGATAATAATGATCACTTGTTAGAGTATGATCTGTTTCAGTATGCTATTGCGGTTTCATTAGAATAAGTCAACACGATGCATAATTCCTTAATGAGTGTTCCATTTGTAAAATACGTAAATGTATATCGGGTGGTTCGTAATGTGCGTAACTTGTAGGACGAAATACGAACGCAAGGTGCATCTCAGCTGTGCTTAAAAGCTCCTAATCTTGTGCCTAAAGCATTTATCAGATTATTAACTAAGTTAGTTATCCTTGTAATTAAAATAAAAGAGATTTATTTGTTAATATATATTTTTATTTCGATAATGAGGATCATGTACTTTTCGACCAAAGAGACAGGTGAAATGTGAAACTTGGTTAATATGTCTTAATTAGTCATTAGTGCTGTAGCACAACTTGCGATCCCTGTCACACCAAACATGCTCGCCCTTTCAGCCGTGGGGGCGTTATTATGTTGCGGCCAACCCCACTATTCGTTGGTAAAAGAGTAGCCCAAGAGTTGGCGGTGGGTGGTGATGACTAGCTGCCTTCCCTCTAGTTTAACACTGCTAAATTAGGGACGGCTAGCGCAGATAGCCCTCGTGTAGCTTTGCGCGAAATTCAAAAGTCAGAACCTTGTTATACATTTCTATTATTTCCTCATCATGTGTCAGAACCTTGTTATACTCTTCTATTATTTCCTCATCATGTGTCAGAACCTTGTTATACTCTTCTATTATTTCCTCATCATGTGTCAGAACCTTGTTATACTATTCTATTATTTCCTCATCATGTATCAGAACCTTGTTATACTCTTCTATTGCTACTCCTCGTTCAGCAGTACCATTTACGACCTTCATAAACTGTACAGTACGTTTAACAGAATTGCATGTGTTATCATTAAGCCACTGTTTCGCATCTTTTTCAAGAAATAGTGTATATAACTCAGTAAATTCAAAGAATTTGCGTGTGTTAGAGGTAACAAAGTCTTCCAGTTTTTTCTTTCTAATCAGCACTGATGAGTCTAACTTTACACTTTCATTAGGTACTTATTTACTTGCTTCTCCAAAGCCTCGGCCATTTTAAACTTAATGTCAACAGGGACATTGTCATCAAAGAATGAAACTGCAATGAGCTCCTCCGACAAATACCACAAGGGATCCAAAAATTTCTTTAGCGCAAGAAATGATATCTTCTCATTCCTTTATTAAAGCTCTCAAGGTTTTTTCAATAGTTGGATATCTTGCCGAAGAGCTGTAAACCATGTTTTTACATACAACCCAACAACAAAAATTCTAATATCTTTCATTTCTTTCTCCTCTTTGCTGGTTAATTTAAATTGACTCCTGAGCATTCATACTTTGAAGGAATAAATCGCTATGGCCACCCATCTGGCACGATGAGGACCTGATGGAGCTTTGAAGGATATTCCCTAGACATGTATTCCTCCAAGGAATACAATTGTACGCTCTAATAATTCTTGATAATCGTCTCAAGGTTGAAACTTTTGTAACTGATCAAATGTAAATGCCATTATGTCATCTTTAACGTCAGTAATTTCACACAGAGCAAATTCATCACTCATTACTGTGTCGTAGCATTTGTGATCAAGATATGACCATCTACTTTAAAATCGCTTAAAAATTGGGATATCAGGACCTTTTGTGATTGGTAGAGAAGCAGAAACAACAGATCTAAGCAGCATCTCTAAAATGTGGTGTCGGCATGCTAACCACAACATTTATTTCTTCATCTTCTGCTTAAGGAGAACACGACAGTGTAGATGCTGTCGTATCAAAACTTATGCATTTAATTTTATCACTGATTTCCCAAGTTACAGAAGCGCTGTAAACCACTGAATCTGTAACTTCACCTATTCCTGCAGAAATCTTAGGAAGTGTAAGCAGTTGATCTACTCCTTCATCCGAAACCAACATAGGAAGTCGGTCAATATTCCCATTTCTAGTTATATCCTCTAATATCTTTCCATCTCAGTGTACTCTTAGAGTAACTAAACTCTCTCTAAACATTCTCAGCCGATTCCTTTCGATGTTTCATTCTTAGTCTTCGAATAGACGAATAACTCACGTTCAATTCAGCTGGATCATGACCAATGTTCTGAATTGCAGATATCAATACAAATACTGCCTGTTGGAAATTGACCTTGGTTACATCTACAGAAGTAAACAGCTTGTTGTTTAAAAACATTTTTCGCTTTATCGGACTTGCAGATTGACCATTGTTTCGGGTACCATTTCAGCCTCAGCTAAGGACTCTGAAGACAACATGAGACTAACCTTTTCCTCTCTCCGTTTTTCATTCAACTTTTCTTGTTCGAATATCTCCATACAGACACGTTTTCTTTTTCCAGTAGCATGTCATGTTCTTTCTTTCCTAGCAATTGATCAACACCCATCATTTTATCTCGTCTACCCTTTTCACGTTGAGCTACCAAGAATTCCTAATCTTCTGCAATTTTGATCATATTTAACGCATCAGCATGAGAAATATCAAATAAATCTTCTAAGTCAATCTTCCATCTTTCCTCTTTCTGCTTCAAAAAATTGAACGTACTTTATTCTCCATATTCTTCTTTAGTTGTGCCCATTCGTTAAAAATACTTTCAATTTTGTTCACTAGACAAATATCTATTTGCTTCCTTGTGGTGGTTCCTGCGTCAGAAGCTGCAATCATTCGTGAAATAATTCTTTTTGTTTCTTTTGAAGTTCGCGCAAAGGTACACAAGGGCTATCTGCACTAGCCGTCCCTAATTTAGCATGTTTGGTGGAACCCGCGACCCGCAGATTGCGAGTCGAGTGCCCTAACCACCTAGCTATGCGGGGCCTCTTGAAAGAAGAAAATAATAATATAAGTAAAAACACGTTAAAATAAAAAAAATACTAATAATACGTTATTAAAATTTGTAAAGTTGGTGTCATTATGCTTTGCAACAATAAATATAATTTACAATTGCTTTATAAGACTGAAAAAACAAATAATTCATGTAACAATTAAGATTACAAATAATAAGCCTAACAGTAAACAAACGTTTTCTCACACACAATTTTGTATAAGAATACGACAGTAGCTCTTAAACTTGCATAATAGAACACTTTCAGCATGTTGCACGAAGGTATTTTAACTGTAACCTTGAAAATGCAGGAAATATGACCTACCTTGACATTGTAGTGAAAGAAAAACACTCTCACTCGACAAAAGCTGGCACTGTACTGAGAGCTCGAGCCATAGACCATAGATCGCTGCCTTAACTAGAAACGTTTTCTATGGTAGCAGCCTTTATATATGATCTAAATACAAGGATATTTTACTCAAAGTCCTTTTTTATTAAGAGGAATAAAATGATGGGTTGCCTCTCCGAAAAATCGAGAGTTGACATTTTTGGACCACTCTAGTATAGCTATATATCGATAACGAAAACGACACATTTGTTTCCTTTGTTTTAAGCTGGCAATTGTAACGCTGTAGTTAGATTAAAACCGTATTTTGAAAATATTTGCACCTATATACAAAGATCTGCACTAGAATAGTACTCAGGTGTTTGTTTGTCTGTTATTAACCACAAAGCTACATAAAGGGCTATCTGTGCTCTATCCAAACCCGGTATCGAAACCCGGTTTCTAGCGTTGTAAGTCTGCAGACATACCGCTGTGCCACTAGTAGTCAAGATGGTGTATCAACAGACAAAAATTGACTTTTTTCTACGCTAAGCTGAATTAATGTTATTTTAATCATGAAAAAGTATTAGTGTGCCAGGACTGTGATTGCGAATATTATTGGTTAGATCTCCGTTGATACAGAAACGCTCCCCGCACTTGGGTGGGGGTGGGGGGCAAGGATATGCTTTAAGAGTAACGATTAAATTCCACCATTGGTTTTTTTAAGAGAAGATCAAGAGTTGGCGGTGATTACTGTTGACTAGCTGCCTTCCTTTTAGTTTATCAGTTTAAAATTATGGACGGCTATACTCTGATAACCCTTGTGTAGCCTTGTGTTTAAATCCAAAACAATCAAACAGCACAATGTATGCATAATCTGCGTCTGTGGTGCGTAAGATTTTACTTACTAAACACACAAACTACGTCTATAAACCACTCAAGTAAAAGTACTTATTTCGGAACAACAAAAAAAAAGCTACAGGAAACTTCGAAGAAAACTCACCTTGTTCCATTTTTATCTTTTAGCTGCATTAAACATTTCCTTGTATTACTCTACATTTCGCTTTACAGATCAAAACCTGCCGATGATACAAGAGTTAGAGTTGTTTAACTTTGAAACTTAGAGTGCTCTAGTTACGTGTGAGACTATGTTGTCATTTTTAACCAGAAGACGATCCGAGCAACCAAATCATATATTGACTATAAAGTAAATTTCAAACAGCATATTGTTACGTCCACTTGCTAAACCGTCTTTTTAGATTAGTATCTAGTAATACCTCGTGTGGAATGTGTTCTTTAAACAGTCTCTATAGTGACATCACCTGTGAAAGGAATACCTTTAGCAGCTTTTGCCGTACTTTACTGATACAACCCATTACTTTAAATGACTTAGTGCTTCCCTGATATATGCAGATTTCACTAGGGAGAAGTCGTTTGGGAAATAATCCCCATGAGGGTCGTTACAATTTGATTGGCTCCGCTGATTTATAAGACGAGAAAAATATTTAATTTCAATGTCTATAAATCTTTAAACTTCAGTAAAGTGTGCATTCTGTAGCTTAATAAAAATACTTTGATTTTAAACCCTTGAAAGGGTAAAAATGTATCCTTGACAGTAGTTGCATGTTCCGGATTCTTGTCATGTTTCGTGTTTTCGTGCAGTAAATATGTCTTGAAAAATGAACATCAGAAACTTTGGCAAAACAAATCTTACTTATTACCTTTAAAAACGATTTAATTTGAGAAAACTGAACACTAGATACATATTCGCATGTTAAGAAATAACCTTACGGAAGGATATGCGCATAAAACCTGGACAGAAAGAAAAATAATTGGTAAACGAATCCTGGCAAGATCAGTGATCAAATATCAATTTCAAAGCGAGAAAAAGTAAAAAAAACTATTATTTATCATTTTATTTGAGCCCATTGGAAAAAATTAATTAGGGAAGTAATTTTCATTCATTTCTGCTAAAAATTATAATTATGGTTTTGATTAATTTGTCATTGAGTTCAAACAAACTTACATAATTTTTCCATTTACAGTACTTTTTTTTACATATTTCCTTCAATTTTCTCAAAAGTATAAATTATTTTTGGGTTTTTCCGTGCATCTGCTACACTCACAAGCTGACTGTTATTGATTAATTGTATTATAATTGGAAAGTAATAACTTTCGAACGTTATATTACGTACTGTCAAATATATATGTCATCACCTTTAGTACTTGATAACTTCATTATGCTTCAAATACCTAATAATCGTTAAATTATTAACGTTTAAAATACCTAAAACCCTGTATTAGTCAGTAACTGCTGTTAATAAAGTAAAAATGCATTTCAAACTCTAGTGTTCAATTTACCATTAAGAAAATTGCTCACGGTCTGCAACAAAAAGATCCATCCAACTGTGTTGACATAAATTTCTATACGTTTTTCTGTTTACCGTATAGATTTTATGGATTGCGAGTTTTTAATCTGACAAATGAACTATGTTCTGTTTTAAAGAAATGGAATATTTTTAAGCACAAGTTAAAAGAATGGTGAAAAATTATGAATGGAGTAATTAGTAGGTTTAACTTCAAACTTTTGGATTAATTCATTGATTATTTTCGTGTTGTATTAATCTCAAAATTTCATTTCTAATCTGGAGAGGTAGAAGTTTTAAAATTCCATTGATTTGTGAAGTTCTTTACGGATTGGATTTTCAGATTTTCAACGTCACAAGTAGGTGCAGCAAAATTCTATTTAAACTTAATGTTTATCGCAGCTGTTCTAGACGACTTAAACAGTATCTCATTTATATAAATAGCAAGAATAAAACGTTTTATACCAATTTTAGGTCAATAAGGTCAAAAGAAACAAAACAGAGAGTGCTGTTGCATACAGAAAGGCACTTTGCATATAAATATAAGATTATTATAAAAAGTTATTTTAGACTACGTGCCACCCAAATTATAACATAATTTAACGTAGATTATCATTCTGTTTAATATTTTGACTTGTTGTAATGTTATGTCTAAAAAAGTAGAACCTACTAATGAAAAAAGTAAAAAAAAGCCGGAATTTACTCATAATTTATCATAACTCCAAATCCAAAGCTTTCAGTATTTAGTAGTTATCCAGAAAACTGCTTCACACAGTAATTCAAGAAATATCAGTAATACAAGTCGAGGATGGGTTAAATATAGAAATAAAAGGTTAAGAGGCCCATGTGTCCATAATAAAACATATGATTTGAGAGGTGAATTTAGACTATATAAAAACTTGCTTCATGTAAATAGCTTTGTTTTATTATTGTTACATGTTGCATGGAATGGATATGATTTCATCTAAGAATACATTTCGGGTTATAGAGGTTACTCTCTAAGGACCACTTTTTTATAACAATATGAAGTAAAGAAGAAAGTAAATATATATATACCCGTAATATTAGTCTGTATAAGCGCCCTCCCCACCCATCCACTCCCCAGCGGCTCACCGGTAAGTTTATGGGCTTATAACGCTAAAAATCGAGTTTCTGTACGTGTGGTTGGCACAGAACAGTTAGCCCATCGTGTAGCTTAGTGCTTAACAAGAAACAAACAAATTCTGATTTCAAATATACACTAAAATATGCACATAAATGCGCACACATACATATATATATGTTTTTTATGTATATTTTAACATGTGTTTAGATATATATATATATATATATGCAAAACATTAATAAACATATATATACTCAACACTAGTAAATAAATATTGAAGGTTATATTGGTAAAATCATTTTATACATAATTTCCTATAGTATTTAAAGAACAACATTAAAACTTGACTGTGTAGTCTCTTAATTGTTAAGCCTAATTTAAAGTATTGGTATTAAGCATTAGACAGGACTCACTACAAATATTAACCTATATCTGTGTTGATTTTTGTTCTGTGTTTTTGTGTTGTCGTGTTTAGAGTTGTGATTTCTAACTACATTGTTGACTCTGTCTTGCTTGACGTGGGAAATGACGTATCAACCTTTATTTTATGAACCGAAACGTCATTTCACTTAAGAAACAAGGCAAAAACAGCATGTTATGAACTCCAAATATGTCCAACATGCCTAAAATATCTTTAAAATAAAGCACATGTATATTTGGCATTAAAAAATGTATACTCGTTAGTGGGAATGACTTTTTAAGTCTATGGCTAGGGGTCTAATAATTACTTAAATTACTGTAAAATGTGAGATACTAAAATCCTGCTGTTATGAAACGCTACCGTTCTGAACATGGTTTCATAGTTCCGAACAAAAAATAATTGCAGATCCAAGTACCAAAGTTTATTGTGGTTTGGTGTATTTTGGTTTGTTCCATCATTCTGAGTATACGTTAACCATGGTATTACCATGCCACGAGCAAGGATACTTGCTTGTAATCGTTCCATTTATAATGTTATATGGACAATTAGTGAATGGATTATTAACCATAAGTATTTCTCAGGCACTCCGTGGATGAACATGTTTCAAATGTAATAAAATGCTAATCTGCAATATTCCAGAACAATAGAAAGAATATCTAGCAAAATGTCTGTTAATCAGTGAAGTCAAGTGTGAACTATGCTGTATAAGTGTGGTATATTTCCTAGATACGATTAGAACAGGAATAGATTTTGTTTTAGCCAACACACATGGATCCAAAGTAACCATAAAAGTATATAATGATATAGACGTATGTGTATAATCTGTGAATGTTTTCTTGATTTAACTCATTTCCCATAATTCTATTATTCAAAACAATGTTACAATTTTTCATTTACTTGTGTGTCTTTTTTAATATTTATACAGCTTGTGAGCCCAGTCTATCAAGAGAAGTAATAAAAGTGCTTTTCCAGTTAAAATGTGTGTCACATAAGTACATGTATACTACGTGTCTTTCTTTCTTCTCAGTAAACACTATATTCTATATTGGAAATAAAAGTGTTCAGCAAATATTCTTCTACGTTCAGACCTTATGTGCTGCTGTTCAATAACGTTTTGTATTTGGTAAACTGGTAACCTTTATGCATTTTGTTCATTTCATAAATTGGATTTTATATGCTCTATAACCGTTCACCATATCAGTTCGTAAATATAAAATGGCCTCAGCGATTCGTGAACGTCACATTTATGTCAGTGGAATGTTGCTATAGAAACATGTTTATTTTCTTCTAGCTTGTAAAACACTAGAGAACAAGCTTCTTTGAAGAAATTTTCTCATTTCCTAAACTTTTGTTTTATTGGTAATGTAATATAACATGTAATTAGCAGTAGTTTATGTTATTTCTCACATCGTGGATTAGCTTAATTTTGTTACATAAAATCAGTTAAACGCTTTCTACATGAAACATCATAAATATTTGGTGGACAAAATATAACTTTAACATTTCAAGTCATAATCGTATACTCATCACTACGAATGTTTAAGTATTGACGTAAAGTAAAATCCTTTATAACAATGCATCTGATCATGTAACCTTTCTAAACTTTTTTTACCTTAAGTAAATGGGAAAAAGAGAAGGCCGTACAGGTTCACAGGAAATATGGCAGAATACTTTCAACATTATGAGGGATTGTTTGCTTATTTGTTTGTAGTTAAGCACAAAGCTACCCAACCACCGGTATCGAAACCCAATTTCTAGCGTTGTAAGTCCGTAGACATACCGCTGTGCCACTGGGGAGCGTCTTGGGGGAAAGGGTGCATGTTGAATGAACTCCGTGATCGTCTCTCACTTTTAACTATTTCTGTCCAACCAAACAAATAGATACATTCATATAAGAAAACAAAGGAAATATATTTTGCATCCCGTGAGCTCTAGTGCAGCAGCATTGAAGATGCAAAGATATAACTTGTGTATTTCAATTAAATGGACAAAACAATAATACCCTAACAGGAATTAAAACAGCAAACAGCATAATTTATTAAACATTTTAGACAGAGGGACTCACCAGGCACGACTGCCTTCTCTTCACTGATGTTTCGCCATTTCTTCTCAGCCACACAATTGAACAACTCATACATCTTGTGCAAGCAATAGCAACGAAGAAATCTACGAACTCTGTATATTTCAGTTATAGATAGGAAAACACTCACACAACAGAACGAAGAACAGGGAAGATGGCGGAAACCACTTCACATATCTGATTTGTTTTGTTTTGCTCTTCTATTATTTCCTCATCATGTAAGTATAACAAGGTTCTGACACATGATGAGGAAATGATAGAAGAGTATAACAAGGTTCTGACACATGATGAGGAAATGATAGAAGAGTATAACAATGTTCTGACACATGATGAGGAAATAATAGAAGAGTATAACAAGGTTCTGACACATGATGAGGAAATAATAGAAGAGTATAACAAGGCTCTGACACATGATG
>NW_013666468.1:295532-329268 GCF_000517525.1 Limulus polyphemus
GAATAGTGGGATTGACCGTCACATTATAACGCACCCACAGCTGAAAGGGCGAGCATGTTTGGTACGACGGAGACTCGAACCCGCGACCCTCAGATTGCGAGTCGAACACCCTAACCACCTGGCCATGCCGGGCTGCACATATCTGAAGAAAAGGGTTCATCACGACTGAATAATCTTCTCTTTATTGACGTTTCGCCGTTTCAGCTCAACAACACGATAGGATACAAACATAAAAAAGTAAGACAATGGCATCACCATACAGTGGGTTGAGTAAATTATATTAAAACGATTTTGAATATGTAAATAAGTAGGTCACATGACAACCACAGTCGATATAAAATTGGTATAAATTGAACTGATGTATAAAACTACATCTTTACATTGTTTGATGTTACATAGGTAGTGTGGTGGCACCGAAAACTGATCACTTTTGGGAAAGGAATGTAATAGCTCCTTCCGACGCAAAATACTTATGCACTCAGATCATAAACATGGCTCTGATCGAAGATTGAGAATTTCCAGACGAGGATATTTCTTGTATTTAATGGCATTAGAAAGCAAAGGAATGTGAATCAACTTTACCCACCAGGACCTTCCAAAAGGAGACCTATAACAAGTCGTACCCCAGCCATGATAAGTATGGTGCGGCTTCTTGTAATAGGTCAGAATTCACGAACACATAGATCAGTATCCAAAGCCATCTACGCATCAGTTCGCGACATACTATGAAAGGACTTTCGTTTATAAATGCGACACAATTTACGAGTACACGAGATGTTTCCACCACATATCTAGGAAAGGAAGGCAAATTGTGGAAAATACGAATGATATCCAACCAGGAGAAAATTACAGGTGGTGACATGCGACGAAGCGTATGCTTACTTTGATAACTGTTATAAGTCTCGTGCCATTTTCTACAGGTCAAAAGATGAAAACAAATTTCAAAAGAGTTACACGGCATGTAACGAAACTTTTTCGAAGGCAAGTATGATCGTCACAGGATATTGCACCATGGGCAAGTTGGTGATCAAAAGAGTTACACGGCATGTAACGAAACTTTTTCGAAGGCAAGTATGATCGTCACAGGATATTGCACCATGGGCAAGTTGGTGATCAAGAGAATAGAAACAAATGTCAAACTGAATTTTGCTTACTATCAAACTAATGTTCTGGACCATTTGTACCACAAACAACTGTCGCATACCTCAGGCAGCTGGAGAATAAAACTGGTATTCATGCCTTCTATGCGAAGACATATCGGTCAAGTCGCCGTACGTAGCACCTATATATTTTTGTGCGATCAGACAGTTGAAACGAAATCTGAGAACATATTGTCCTCGTACAGTAAATGGATTATGGAAAGCCAGAAGGGAGGAGTAATGTTCTTTGGACATGGCAGTTTTACGATGAACCTTACGAAGGAAAATTTTGCAATGAAAACAACGCTGCAGGGCTGTTGTCAAGTTTCACGGTCGTCAGATACAGCACGACAAGGCATTGCGACCATGGACTATAACAACGTGGTGAGGCTTCAAAATTATTTTGATATAACGCAGTCAACCCTCTGTTACACCCAGTTTATAAAAACAGTAAAAACATGAAAACATATGTACTACATCTATAAATACGTGAAATAGGGTCAACGTTTATACGGTGATGAATAACGGCCTTTACGGTGACTATCTAAAGTAAAATTATTATTCTAAACAGTGCTCTCTTTTCTCACTTCCTATACATTGAAACTAGTAGTGTCTATCAATTAAAGTAAGTTCGTTAAGGGAATGTACAAAAATGTGAAATGGTCCAACGTACGGAATGTCTGTGTTGATGTCAGTGCAGGATATGTGGTTGAAGAAACATTTCGATTGAATTGCAAAAACCTGTTTATCGATTCTTGACTGTCTCTAGTTGTTTTATCATAGCAAATGCTAAGAACGCTTCCCGTTGTGCTCTTTTTCTTTTTTTTTGCAGGGGCTGTTTCTTTAAGACGGAAGTTTTTATTTCCATTGCAATACTCTCAAGTTTTTCTACGATCTAACAGAGAACTTACTGTCAATAAACTCTTTTTTTCTCTCTCTTAGATCCTTGTAAAGCGCCAACGGATCCTTTGTAATTACTATAAGTAGACATTCCACATCTTGACTGTCGGAAATGTTACTTTTGTTTACGTTAAACCACCTTTCAAATTCATGTTACAGCAAATCGTTAGCTCGAACTGTAGAGTAGTTAACTTAATAACCCAATGGAAAGAGTTAAGCGTTTGTTCACATAAACATGAAAGATAGTTTAAATGAAAAAAGCTTCACATATGACACGCTTATAAATGTTTAGTGGTATGAAAAACCCTTGTATTAATTTCTTTTAACAAGACCCATTAAATATATTTGATGTAGCTCAAGGCATTTGGGTCCCCGTTCCTCTACCGTTTGTGTAAATAAAACAGTTATTACTAAAGTCAGAGTAATTAAGGGTTATGACCAGTCTATATAACTCTACCATTATCTGAAAGATGTTTACTTGTCTGTAGTACTTTAAGTATGGCAGGATATAGAACTTTGTGTATTTAGTTTTAGAATTGTCCTGTACTCACCTCCAAGAATCGACGTTCGTAAAAGTATTCATGATACTCATACATTCTCCCACATTATAGAGCAAAAAAATTATTGTAAACATTTCGCACCTCCATTTTTCTTTAGATTAGTTGTATTAAAATAATCGTGTATTATCATGGAGCCTAAATTTTAAAAGAGGCCCTCCTCCCTTACCTGCTGGCTGTGTGACTAGTCTGAGGGCACCAAAAATCGGGTTTCGATATCCGCTGTAGGCAGAATACTGATAACCTATTGTGCAACTTTTTGCTTAACAGGAAACAGAATCTTGGAATAGGACTTGGCTTGTTCAGTAAGCGTAAACTTAAACAGATATGTTTTATTATAGCTGACATAGTATAGTTAATAGCGGCACAAGAACAAAGCATTCCCGATTTCGAATCAATGAAAACATTCAAATAAGAACATAAGCTACTCAAGGAAACCAATGGATGGTTTTTTAAGTTGTGTGTTTTGTGGGGTTCTATTCACTACTGGTCGAAGTAATACTCATAACTGATTCGCACTGATCAAAGGCACTTTGTAAAGATATCAATAATGTACCGTTTAATTTAAAAGAAATATGTTTATTGAGTGTTCTCGCAAGACAATGTTCGAATACTTGTTGTTAATTAATTGATTGCAATAACTGTGCTCGCTAAATTTCCCAATATTAAAAATACTATCGGCACTTTTTAATATGAATAACTTTGAATCTTAAATCATTATCAACCCTGAAGAATAACGCTCAACTTTTAACACTGAGACCATGATAACCAATATTATTTCTTACTAAAGAGACTACTGTATTCCATGAAAATAAAAGGTGAGAAGCTATCTCAGAAACTTTTTATAAGTTATAAGTATTGTTTTTGCTTTGTTAGGATGGCTGACTGGGAAATTCACTTTTAATTCGTGACGATTATTTATGAAGAAGAGATATTAGCGAACTTTTATATTGTGTGTTTTTGTTTTGTTTTTATTATGGTTTTCTGAGAAATTCCAGAACCGTTGATATCCAATAGTTTCTCTGTTAAATTCTTTGATTGAAAGATGATATCAGAATAGATATCTTTATTTCACAAAGACACGTTGTATCCTCCTGTTGAAACTATGAATGATGCATTGCTTTAAAGTTTGAGAGAAAAGTTAGTTTGTTTGTTTGTAGTTAATCACAAACCTATTCAATGGACCATCTGTGCTCTGCCCACCGCGGGTATGGAAACTCGGTTTATAGCATGGTAAGTCCGCAGACACGCCGCTGTGCCACTGGGGGCGGAAAAGTTAGTAAGTCAATTGCTTTTAAAATACACTATTTTGAACGACAAGATCCAACATAAATAGTAATAGTAATAAATAATTCTAGCGTTTTCCAACCTTGAAATAAGTCCAATAATTACGTAATAGGAAACTTCTGCCGTTTTCCAACCTTGAAATAAGTCCAATAATTACGTAATAGGAAACTTCTACCGTTTTCCAACCTTGAAATAAGTCCAATAATTACGTAATAGGAAACTTCTACCGTTTTCCAACCTTGAAATAAGTCCAATAATTACGTAATAGGAAACTTCTGCCGTTTTCCAACCTTGAAATAAGTCCAATAATTACGTAATAGGAAACTTCTACCGTTTTCCAACCTTGAAATAAGTCTAATAGTTTAGTATTTGGTTTTGTAAGTTTTAAACATTTTTCAGCTTTGTAAACAAATATACTAGTATGTGTAAGCTTACTATTCGATTTTGTAAGTATAACACAAACATGTGCGAGTTCACCATTTCATTTTGTAGATATATGTTACAAACACATATGTTAGTATACGTTTCAAATTTCAGAAGTATGTGCACTAACAAATATTCTATCCTCCAGATATTGCTTACTTACTAGTTTTTGATCCGGTAGGAAAATTGATTTTTTTTTTCTAAGTCTAAACATTTATTTTTTCTTATCGTCGACAGTGCATTCCCTTTTCGCCGACGGTCTCACTGATTAAGCAAGTTTTGGGTTTGAGAGTAGCTAGGCAGGAGAAATCAATGATATAGTTAGAATACTTATAATTTTTCTTCTCAGCAATCTACAAAGTTGGCAAGCTAACTTTTATTCCTAAGGATCCGTAGGTATGGATATCTACTTCTTTATAGTCTGGGTATGCGTTAAATTTATTTTTTCTATGTAAATACTGAACAAATCAGATAATACTTAATAACATAGGTAATGATTTAATTAACGTTTATCTTACGATTTGCGTTATAAGAGTGACAGTTAAATCCCACTATTCGGGAGTATATAGCAGAAAGGTTGGCTGTGGTTGCTGTTGAGTAGCTATTTTCCATCTATTTATTCATTCTACAATTCTACAATGGATATGAATAGATTATAGCTCTTGCGTAGCATTGCGCCAAGCTCCGAAACCGAACAGCCACGATCGCCCATGTTCTTTACAGTTATCATTTACGAAGACAGTTTATGGTTTCAGTTTTGGTTTTCTCTGTATCCTACATCTTTATAACTTTTTTATAGCTTGGCTTGATAAACTTCGTTTTTAATATTTTGCGTCTCACTTTGGTTCAAATGGAATTTTTCACTTCCAACTTGAACGATTTCGTCTTTAAAAAAAGTCCAGTCTCACTAGTGTTCCTCGACCGTCATTCAGTTGTAGAAATAAGTCTGAATTAGCATTGCTTCGTTTGATTGAAATAATGTTCTGTCTTTTGTAAAAGCACATGAAATTAACTAGTTTTGTGTGTACAAGCTCATTTAATTAGTGACTATCGAGAGCCTTAAGATGCTTTCAATTTGTGAATTCCTTTTGTGAAGTATTAGATTATGCTAAATTCGCGTATCTTTCTTCACCCAAACTCTATTTATAAGAGACAATAAATTTAAACATGTTTCTATGTTGCTCTTGTCGTTTCGCTAAGGGACTAAACTACTTATGTTCTAAATAGTTTTATTCATTCTTAAACTAGTTAAATAAATTATCTTTAACTCTAAGAAATATGCTTATATATTTTCAATCTCCACTGCTTGTAGTGATCAAATATTTCGTTCTGTCTTACTAGACATTTTAATAATTCATAATTTGATTCAGTTTTCTATAAGTAGGTACAGAAAAAATCTCTACCTATCAAACTGGGGTATTCTAATATCGTTAAGCTGCTTCTTAAGCTCTAATATTGTAGTTATTTATAGATATAAATAAATGTATGCAAAAACTTGACAAGTATAAAATATCTGTCTTTTACGCACATTCTTTAAAACTCTATTGTATGTTCAGCACTCCTATATCTTAATGGAAGTTTTGAGAGCTTATAACGCCAGAATTCAAGATTCGATGCCTGTAGCACTCTGAGCACAGATAGCGCACTGTGCAGCTTTGTGCTAAAACAACAACAGTTGTATTGTAAAAATATATAAAATTATCTAATTTGTTTTTATGCGAGTTGGGATTTCATTTATTCTTAAAATAAGGGCTCTAGTAGTGGGTAGTATACAGTAAATCCATTTTATGTCTTGTTAAAATGATATTGCGTGTAGTTTACAACAAATCCATCTTATGGCTTGTAGAAAGGATATTGGGTGTAGTTTACAACAAATCCATCTTATGGCTTGTAGAAAGGATATTGGGTGTAGTTTACAACAAATACATCTTATGGCTTGTAGAAAGGATATTGGGTGTAGTTTACAACAAATACATCTTATGGCTTGTAGAAAGGATATTGGGTGTAGTTTACAACAAATCCATCTTATGGCTTGTAGAAAGGATATTGGGTGTAGTTTACAACAAATCCATCTTGTGTCTTGTTGAAAGGATATTGGGTGGAGGGAAGACTTTAACTCTTTTTAATCTATGTTGTCACCAGCTGAAGTAAATCATATTTTATCCCACAGTTTTTTTACTTATCTTATATCGATGTCGCATGTATGGATTTTCTAACCTTAAGTAAATTGTTTTGTGGCGCCCTCTGAGCGAAGACCTTGTCTTCTTAATTTACCAGTACTTTAGAAAATCTATTATGCATCGCTCATCACTGTCCTATCCGAAATAAACGGTCTAACATCATTCAGCTGTATTGTGCATAGCAGATTATTGACTGAAATAAAATGTAACTAACTGTTGCTTATTAAAATGATTAATTAGTGCATAAAATCTGGTAAATTCGGCTCTTTAGTGGACTTAAAAGATTTAATGCCGTACAAAACCTTGCATTACACGAAAAAATAAATACAAATGTTTATCTAACAATACTTTTTTAAAGACGACATACATAAAAATAATCACACGTTACACGGAATATTAAAACAAAACGTTCTTTATACGTAATCTTTTCATATGTATGGTTTTCTTCAGCATCATAACAGAAAGGAAATTACTTAAAATGGCGGCTTCAGAATAACATCTGTTTGAATTTTTCTAAAAGAATATTTTTACTTCTTTCTTTGTTGAATTAGTTCATTATGGATTCTGCTTGTTGCTTGCGTAAAATTTTATTACCCTTTATGGATAAAGTATCCTTGAGTTATCAGTCTCTTTACATCCATATACTTTTCATTATGATATATTTTTCATTTTCTAGATTCAGAATTTCCAAGAGAAGAGGGGAAAAGTTTAGACTATTCTGTATCACATAACACATGCTTACAAGAATATTTGCAGATGACATTTTTGGAAGAATACAGTGAACATTCTCTATTGATGTTTCATATGCTACATTTTAGCAATATACTTTTATCTCGGAAACCAAAATTGCTTTCGTATACTCCTTTTTTATGCCTTAAACTGACATCCTTTCAGATCAAAACTCCTCAATTTGAGCATTGAAGGTCCACGTGAGTCGTAATTTCCTTACAGCTACCGATAAGAGCGATTCACCAACTTAAAGAAGGCAATCGCTTCCTTTCTCTCGTGTGTAGACAACAATAAAGATAAGAAATTTACGTCATTTTGGCAGAAAAGTAGCATTTTTTTCGTTCATGGTTCAATTCCCACAATAAAAATCACGGTTCTTCTGTAATCTCGTTCGCTTTCCATTTGGTTCCTGGAGCGTAACAAAAGTATGATCCCATTTACTTTAAAAATCGTCATCTTAGTGGCCCGTCTTATTCAATTAGTCTTCTGCACTCACCTTATCTCCCTCTAGTTCACATTCATCTGAAGTTTTATTTTGCTTTGCTGTGAACAGATTAATGTTTAGGCCGAAATTCTGTTCTCAACATAAAAAACTGGTTAATAACACCTGGTGTGTATGGTTAGAAACACTTGATGTTCATGAAATATGCAAATTTTTAATAGTATTATTAAACACTCTTTAACACAAGTATGCTAGTGCTGTATTTTCATAAAAGATGGTCGGAAATTATTTATTTCTATGTTTTGAAAAAAAAAGTTGAACTTAGAGATTTCAATTTGGCTCACATCTCTTTTGACGTGCGAAAGTTCTTATCATAATAAACATTCGAAGTGTCATGTTTTAAAATGTTTTATCAACGAATATCTGAGTCAACCAGACCATGGTATTCAACTTCCGGTACTTTTCTTCACTTCAGTGGCAAATTTTACAGAATATGCACTATCGCATGAGTAATTCAACGGTGTTGTCAATCCAAAAACTAAAAATAACTGGACGATATACAAGGACTTTATTTTGTGGTAGATAGAGAAATATTTTTTCTAAATTTTGCATCAGCTCATGATGTTATTGCAATACAATATCTATAGAGATTATCACGTAGCCAATAATTATCGGGAACTGTAAGGACGACCATAAGATTTTCTGTCAAGATTGCACATATCTTGGAAGACGGATGTAAAAAGCATCAAATTCAAAGTTTACTTGTAAGTGTAAGGTAGCAAAATCCTCAATGTGCTACCAGTGTAGTATATGTGGATGTAATCATGAAGGGATACAAGTTGCAGAGAAAGCTAAAGCTAACTGTAAAAAATATAGACCAGAAAAGAATTTCCGTTGGTGCTAATAAAACTATCAAACAGTCAAAGAGAAACACGTCTACCTAGAAAATAGATATGTTCCCAGAATTGTCGGACAGCCATGACCAGACCAGTGAGAGTAGTTAACTTCGGCCAGATAGAAAACGACTACGACCACTATATCCATGAGTAGTTAACTTCGGCCAGATAGAAAACGACTACGACCACTATATCCATGAGTAGTTAACTTGGGCCAGATAGAAAACGACTACGACCACTATATCCATGAGTAGTTAACTTCCGCCAGATAGAAAACGACTACGACCACTATATCCATGAGTAGTTACCTTCGGCCAGATAGAAAACGACTACGACCACTATATCCATGAGTAGTTAACTTCGGCCAGATAGAAAACGACTACGACCACTATATCCATGAGTAGTTAACTTCGGCCAGATAGAAAACGACTACGACCACTATATCCATGGGAAAAGCCACAACAAAAAGCTTCTCATATCGAGCCTAAAGATCCTTCTTCTTTATTCCAACTTTTCCGGATTTCCCGACCTCTTGTGGACCATATTTTGTTACCAAAAATTACACAACTGGTCCGGTTGAATCAGAGATTCGTTGTTATAGTTCTTGACACCCCCCCCTTACAAATATATAATGAATCAAACTTTCGAAAAAACGTGAGGATCCACTAAAAACTGGGGTCGGGGGGCTCTGAGGTTTGACCGGAATGATCATAACAATAACAAAAGCATTTTGGAATTCTCAAAGCTTGAAAATTGATATTAACTTGTACATGTAAGGAGAGACGCAAAAATATCAACTAAATTTAGGTGTTTCAAAATATTCGAATTCGAGACTATTATACGCCGGCCGTAAGTTTACGGACTTCCAACGCTAATATTCAGGGTTCGATTACTCGCGATAGACAGAGCTCAGATTGCGTGGCTTTGAGCTGCCGTATTAATTAAAACTATCGTTTACCTAGGAACAAACACTTTATGGGAATATAAAACATTTCAGTCACTCTGTTTTCATATAAACTAATAAAGGCGACTTACATACTGTTTGCTTTCACACTCTTCATACAAAACATATAATACGTATGATGAATACAATTGCAGTTTATAATTGTACTAAAATACCTGGTATTAAAAGTAACATTTGAATACTTTACCAAAAACTTGTTTTGTAGTTACCCGGTTTTTAGCGTTTTAAGTCCGCAGACATCCGGTTGTACCACTGGGGGGGCTAACTAAGTGAAAATTTGTCTTTACATAATGTGGATATATAGCGGAAATATCACAAAATATGATATAAAATATCATAAAATCATCGGCTGATACAGAAGTGATGTTATACTATTTAAATTGCGTTACATCACGTTTTCTTATGTCTTAAACCCACACATAAAATATGCTGTATTCTATCCATCATACAAGCAACATCAGCTCTGTTAGTAATCTGACCTAGTAGAGATGAAGTCCTGGTGTTATTCTGCAGTTATAAATGATTGGTTTCCAGCTTCATGCAGGAATGGTCATTGGCATAGTGAATGAAGTGGAGGTAATCTAGGCTAGCAGTAATGATAGGATTGTGTTTGCCATGCTACATTTGAAAGTGAGTAAATGGTTACCAACATATCTGAGATTGCTAGTTGAGAATTATGCAGACAATATAGACTTGACACAGTGGCAACAACTTAGTGACTTGTAAGTGACACTTAGCTTTATATGAAATGCTTACGTATAAATAATTTTGTATGCGTAAATCCGCGCAATTTTAAGTCGTAACGGTTTAACTAAAAGTAAGATTTTAAAGACTGTGACGCCACTTGTTGATCCAGTTATCATTAGTCCTCACTGATATTTTTTCCGTTATACATATTTTAATATTTTCCATACAGAGACATTATTTTATAATTTTGAGCTATTATAGTTTAAATTATTTAAAATAATCTTATTTCTTGTCTTTTAGTGATTTTTTTTTCAATGTTGTTTAAATACAGTTGTGAAAATATAAATGTTCGGTCAAATTTCATTATTTGGTCATACAAGAGTAGTCCAAGAGTTTGCCTTTAGTTGCTGTTGATTAATTGCCTTCCCTTTGGTCTATCACTTCTAAACTATGGACTACAAGATAGTCATGTGTATAACCTAAGCGCGAATATTCGAAAAAACAACAACAACATACAATTCCTCAAATGTATAACTTTGAGAGATTTCGGCTTTTATTTTGGAGTCGTCAACGGTAATAATAACTAAAGATAAAATAACTAACATGCATAAAAGTCTAGATATCAAGTATAAGAACCACTTTTCTAATATTATGAAACGTACAAATTTTCGCCATAGTGGTTGTAAATCAGTTGGCATCTGAGTGTTTCTAAGAATTAATCATCAAGCATTTTACTTTGAACTTATTATTACCATTGAGAATTCTAATATTACTCGCAGGACAACAATTCAATACTTTACATTTACATGGTGCCCTTTCAGCCGTGGGGGCGTTATAATGTGACGGTCAATCCCACTATTCGTTGGTAAAAGAGTAGCCCAAGAGTTGGCGGTGGGTGGTGATGAGTAGCTGCTTTCCCTCTAGTCTTACACTGCTAAATTAGGGACGGCTGGCGCAGATAGCCCCCGTGTAGCTTTGCGCGAAATTCAAAACTAATTTTAAACAAACATTTACATGGACAAATGATTTCAAAACGTAGTGGGACTTGTACTAAGGTATTCTTCTGAAAAAAACAAACATTCTTATAGCTTGGAATTCTGTATTATAATAATTTGATTTTATACGAGTTGGACTACTCGTCCCCTGGATGAAAGTTATGTAATTCATGATTATTGAAAGGTTATCTTAGGACTTGAAAGGTTGCTTTCCTTATATGTAATTGTATAAACAATTGTAAAAAACGCCCTTAAAAACAGCAAAACATCAAATGTGAACTACAACTTTGCATGTATCTCTGTACGGACCCAACAAACCCTCATGCCAAATTTGGTGAAAATCCATCAACAAAGAGCGAAGGTGGTAAAAAAACACAATAACGCAAAAACGCCCATAAAAACTGCAAAATGCAAAATGTGAAACTGAAAATTTTTATGTATCTCCCCATGGATCCAATGAACCACCCTATCGTATTTGGTGAGGATCCAGCTAGAGGGGCGAAGTAGTGGTAAAAACGCAAATACGCCCATAAAAACCGCAAAACACGAAATGGAAAACTGATAACTTGTATGTAACCCTGCACGGACCTAATGAATCTCCATAACAATTCTGGTAGAGATCCATCTACATCCTGCGAAGTAGTTACATGGACAAACAACAGACACTACTATAATATTTATACAGATTTCTGGCGCTCTTTTTCTAAAATAAAGTGTTTCATCATCAGATCTTTGCTTTAATAACGTTTGCAAATTCATCTTTATTTGACAATTCCTACAGACTGATTTAATCTATCATTTTACAATACAAAATATGGTATTCGTATTAGACTTTTTGCTCTAATTTCGACTTGTAGAAAAACTTAATGTATGATGTCCATTTGGCATTTCAGCGAGACAACGTATTTATCTACGACAAACAAAAGGAGCCACATAAGATAGAATGAGTGCAGTTCGTTAAACACAAAAGCTTATCGAATTACTTCTCCGAATCACTGAGAAGCGAAAAGCCGAAATGCAAATGGCAGATATTCACAGAAATAACAAAAACTAATTTCTGAAAGCCTTTACATCAACGAATAATTCTCGCATGAACAGCTGCAAGTGACTTGACTCCATTATCAACCTCACTTCCAATTCATCAAGCGAAAACAGATATCTCTCTCGAATTAGCTTTAAACTTACAAAACCGAATGACTCAAATTTAGAATAGGTACACATTGAGCGGAACGGCGGTATCAATTTAAATCTTATAATACTGAGATGCTTCTTTGATTTTTCTACGTTAGTAATACACACCCTTTATTTGAAATAATTTCTCGACGATGTCCGACACAAAATGATTAAATAAACACTTGTAGAAACCGTTATTATTATTATTATTATAATACATTTCTGTTTGTCGAATATGCAGACCCATTCAGCCATGGAGCTTTATAATGTGGCAGTCAATCCTACTTTTTGTTGATAAAGCGTAAACCTGGGGTTGGCGGTGGATTGGTATTGACTAGCTTCCTTCCCTTCAAAATTAGGGACGGCTAGCGCAAATAATCCTCGTGTAGCTTTGCGTGAAATTTAACAGACATCTCTGCTTGAAATATATCCTTTGTTAAAGAAAAAATGAAGTTTGCTTCGCATAGTTATTTTATATATCGTGTATTTGGTAGTTAAACAATAATATGTATAGTATGTTGTTTTTCTTTTCCATTTTCTCTAATTCATGTACCTAATTATAAAACAAATGAGTAAAACTGTAATTAGTTACTTTCGTAGATTTGCATGCGTCTTGTAATGAGCCGTGAGCACAAACCATCGAAATAAGAAGAGGAATGCTTCTAATGAAAGGTTTATGTTTACTTACAGAACATGTCTTACTGCGGTGCCCCCCCAATGGCACAGCGGTATGTAAGAGGACTTACAATGCTAGACACCGGGTTTCGATACCCGTGATGGGCAGAGCACAGATAGCCCATTGGGTAGCTTTGTGCTTAACTTCAAAACAAACAAACTTAATGCGGTACGCCAAGTTACTCCTCTCGCTGCCCCTTTGTTTCTTAGCACAGTTGTTTACTGATATTAACACCAATTCACACGTTCAAAGGATAACCCCAAAAGATCTAGATTGGCCTTTATTAATCTCTCTTACGAAAAAGTAAATAAAAGAGTTAAATTTTAAATATGTATAACATTATTCTTTGAATTTTACGTCTTCCCTATACAAACATTTATAGATATGTAATAAAATGTCTATCATTGTGGGCTGTGTGACACAGACTGCTAAGACTAAATGGAATTATAACTTAAATATAATGTAGAACATATATGATGAATTTTACCTTCTTTGTTTGTTTCTTCTTCTTCTTGTTAAACGCAAAGCTACACAATGGGCTATTTGTTCTGTGCACACCACGGGTATCGAAACCCCAATTTTTAGCGTTATATACCTTCAGACTTATCGCTAAGCCAATTGGGAGTTTGCTGAGAAGTGAAGAATTAAAATTAAATTGAGTTTTGGTTTTGTGATATTATTCAGAAATACAAAGACTCCTTTTAAAAACTCAAAAAATTCTTATACTTTTAAGAAAACATGCGTAAATTTTACTGTTACTACAACAGTGAGGAAAGATAATAAACACTTATATCATTGCAGTGGATTAAAACTCTTGAACTGATTCAGCAATAAGAATGTTTACGTTTAACGTGAAACCTTCCTGAAGTATGCAGGAAGTAGATCTGAAATGATATTTTTGCATACCTCTGATCAGAAATCAGAAAAATACTGGATTTAGAAAGGTGAGTAAAATCGTCATCACTCAAACGTGACGTATTCCTTTTTATTAAAACAAAAACGCCTCACTGCTTCACGTTATTTTAAATAAATTGCATTAAATCGTTTGAACTGCATACAAACAGCATTTCAGATATAATACGATGTTTAGTACATTATATTAGAATGGTTTTGAATATCCATTTCAACAGATCTCGTAACTACCTCAGCTGATATAAGGTTGCGGTGGAAGAAAATGTATCAGAACTACATTTCGACACTGTTTTTCACTTCATAGATGGTGTGATGCCACCGAAAACTGATCACTTTTGGAAAAGGTATGTAACAGCTCTTTTGACGCAAAATCTTCTTACACTGAGATCATAAAGAGGTGTACATATCGATGATTTAGAATTTCGAAGACGGGGACATTTTTATTTTATTTAATAGCAATGGAAAACAAAAATACGGATCACTTTGGGGTTCAAGGACCATCCAGAAAGGGACTTTCAACAAGTCGTACCTCAAGAAATAAGCAAAGTGCGGCGTCTTGAAATAGATGAGAATCCACGAAAACAAAGGTCAGTGGCAAAAGCCGTTCACGTACCCATTATCAAGAAGAATCTCTGTGTATAAAAACAAACAAGCAACGTGCACATAACGTGCACATATCCATTCAACCGTCGCATATCTCAAGCAAGTGGAGAATGAAACGTGAATTCATGCTATTCCATACAAAAAACATACCTGTGTGATCGGACTGTTAAAACGAATGCTGGGAAACCGTCATCCTCCTACACTAGATAAATTATGGAAAGCAACAGTGTGGAGAAATTGTGCTTTAGACATGACAGGCTTATGACGAGCCTTTTGCAATGGATACTCCGCTGCAGGGGTATTGTCAGTTTGTATTGCCTTTCAGGTAGAGCATGACTAAACGCAACGAGATGGGCTGTAACGACATGCTGAGAATTCGAAATCGTTTTAACATAAAGTACAAATTATATTTTACACATCTCGATGTGAGCAACAGTATCCGGATCCATCGGAATACATCTAAACGATATGTTGGCTATAAATCAAACTAATTATCTTTAGGTTCAACTATATCTATATTTCCTTAATATATAATATCACAACATTATACTCAATGTTTGAGAAATTATGGAGCTAGTAGTCCAGCCTATCATAAAGCAAGGAATTGACGAGTACCAGCGTTGCTTGAAATCAAACTGACTTATACATACAATACAATCGGCACATGTGTTTGAATAAAAATTTTAATAGGAAATGAAACCGGTATTGTAGAGTCTAAACATACATGTTACAGCTTCTGTAAACAATAAATTACAGCAGTGCCACGATTCCCATCCGCCCCTCGTCCTTCCACAACCATGTAGTCAAGTGCACCAGTGACAACACTGTGTATCTTATAGTTTACTCGAATCTACACACCAATAACTTTTTTTAATTTTCCATAAGGCTGTCGATGGTATTAGGGGGAGGGAGAAAATATTTCACTTTCTTTCCAACAACCATCTTTATGGTTGTGGAATAACTAAATAAAATAAAACTACAGATGATCCATCTGCGTTGTATCTCCTTCTGTTCCTTTTCCATTACCTCAAAAACAATTACAAGGATCTGCTTCTCGTGAACCACTAGTCCACAGAAGAAGGTTTATTGCAACGTTTCAATCATTTTATGAATATTGCAGGAACAAAAACTCAAACAAAATTAATAATAAGATAAGCCTCTTTTAAGAACGTACGTTCGTACAGAGATAGCATGCGCAATATGATGTTGTCACAAAAATAACTAAAACATTTTTTTCTTGTACCCAACCATTACTGAAATATTCATAGAAGTTTACTCTTTTTCGATAACACAAGTAACCATGCCGGAAAATATAGTAATCCATGACAAAATTTCAGTGTTCTGCTTATCAGTTACTTCACATGTTTCGCCTTAAGAGTGAAAAGAAAAATAACTATTCCACTGAAGAAGCCGTAATGTAAGTAAAGCTTGAGACAGCATATCTTCAAATTCCGGCTACAGTCAGACACCAAGAGATTATAGAAAAATATATATTAACCGTTAAAGCTGAGTAAGCACAACAACACTCTGAAGCTCTTTAACAAGTAACAAAATCAGTTCAAAACTAGGTATAATTTAACAACATTTTTCTTAAAGTTATCATGATCCAAAAAACAGAAAAACGTAGAAGAACTGACATTTGTAAAACAAGTCGGTGCTAAGCCAGAGATAATGGCGTCTGTCAGCATTTAGTGCTGCCATATGTTCCAGGTTTAACTTCTAGTTTATTCAAAGTGTGTAAAAAACTACAAATGTTTTACTCTATATTTAAACCGACGAATAAAATAAA
Source organism: Limulus polyphemus (assembly GCF_000517525.1). Classification (NCBI taxonomy): domain Eukaryota; kingdom Metazoa; phylum Arthropoda; class Merostomata; order Xiphosura; family Limulidae; genus Limulus; species Limulus polyphemus. The sequence continues at coordinate 311,885 of NW_013666468.1, forward strand.
ACAACTATTAGTTAATAGTAAAGATAATATACAGTTAATGGAAAAGCTGGAATTTATAAAATTGAATGTGAAAGTGTATATATCGGACAGAAAAAACGTAATATAAAATATCGCTTAGCAGAACATAAGGGATGTGTAAGAAATGAAAAAGTTGACCAAAGCAGAACATGTCAAAAACACTAAAATAAGATATTATGGAGAAATTCCAGCACTATTAGCTCAACCAAAGGGTATTAGAAACAAACTATTTATCCGCGAATCTTTAGAAATAATAAAGTTTAAAAAGATCATGAATTATTAAGTACAAACGTAGATCCAATAAATATCTGTGTAAGAATGTGGCGAGACCTCCTCTGAGATTTATGTAGAAATGTAAACTTACACACAGGTCACATGACCTAGCTAATAAAAAATAAATATGACACTTATATCTTGCAATTTCACTCCTGATTATGACGTGGTAAACATCGAAGAACGTGGAGTCAACATTTTGGAAATATTTTTAATTGTATATCGATTTTAACGTTGTGTGTTATTTATTATTTTAATTAAGGTAGCTTTCTAATAAAAATACAGTGAATCTGGTGAGATTTAAATTAAAGAAATAGATAAACAGAAATAGAAAATGAGTTTCAACAGAAGATTAACATCCTCACGTTGAAATGCACGTGGTCGTTTGTGATTGCCATAAAGTAATAAAGAAAATATATAAAAGCAAGACATAATTAAAGAACTGCCCATAGGAAGATTAAAAGTGATAGAGAATTAATAATCTGAACTTGTTGTCTCTCTTTATAATATCGGGCTGGCTTGGCCTGATGATTATTGCGCTCAGACTGTGAATCAAGAGGTAGTAGCAAAAACGCGCTCCGCATTTTGGAGCCGAAGATACACTATAAAAGTAACGGTCGGATCCCATTATTCGATCAGACAAGCGTAGCTCAAGAGTTGACTAGTTGCCTTACTTATAGTCTATTAGCTCCGAAATAAACGGGATAAATCGGGTGAAGATATCTCCGTACGCTACATTGTCTGTGTTACTGTACTAAACCATGAAAATATTCCTAATCAAATATCCCCAAGACCACACAAATGATGCATGATAATCAATTGTGGTATCTTTAATAAGAGAGAGTTTGTGATAAAACAGCTACTGGTAGATTTTTAGTAGTTTTCTCTATTTTGCCTGTTTGTTGTAAAACGCAAAACTAAACATTGGACTCTGTGTTCTGCCAACCGCATGTATAGAAACTCAGTTTGTGGCATCATTAGCCCTCATTTAACATCGATTCACCGCCGCGATGCCAAGGGACACATTTTATTAGAAAATTATTCATTTATTGTACATTTTTCACTTACTAAAATAGTTCAAGATTACAGATGGCATTACGGAAACTACTTCGGAAAAAAAATTCATTAGGATAAACTTTGATGGAAATATTAACAGACGCAATAAATGCATATTCTAATTTACCTTTGTGGTTCGTCGACTAGAATTTTCTAGAATGGTTTCCATTCATCACGATAAAAAAATTAAAAATATCTTCATATATGGTAGTATGTTTGCATCATTTTCCAAAAAATAACTTTTTCCGGTAAAAAATCTTTCATAACAGCTGTTCCAATAGTTGAACTTCTTGTGTTGTTTTTCATAGTCGTATTACCACTTCATAACGACCGCTGTTAGACTGAAACTATCCTATTGACTAAGAATAGCCGTGTAAAACTAGCCCTGCAAGAAATTCTTTAGTCTGATACGGGAGCTCGTGTTTTTATATCATAGCAGGAAGTTGCCTTGGACGGCTCGTTGGATGGCCGATTACACGTTAAAGCAAGTAAAGCTGAGTCTTACACTTTAAACCTTAGTTTCTATCTGATTTGTAATATGTTTTCCCTGGTTGATAGTCTTGGAAGGTTTGTTCGAAGAACACATAAACTCCACTTCTTTCTACAAGATAGAAGACCGTTACGTGCAGTGTTACAACATATTCCAGGGACTAATGGTCCCTTAGAGAAGGAAGGAGGACATCTTGCCAAGTGGTGATATCGGCACATTCTTTATGGGATTATAAATTTTCTCTTCAAAGCCGCTTGATCATGACTCATAGAAACAGAACAGATGATTTCTTTATGTACTGTATCCGTGAAGGATGAAAACGAAATTCATTCTCTTCAATACATGAAGAATTATCCAGTGTATAGGTTTTTTCATATTGCCTAAAAAGTACGTTCACACCAACAATATGTTTGAAGAATTATTTTTTAATTATTTTTGTAGCAAGTTAATGGCAAAAATATATATATATATATATACAATCCTTTGAGTCGTGTGTGTTCGTATCGTAAACAATATAAAAATAACCAAAAATATGACTTATTCATAGGTAGATCTACAAAAATAAAAATAAATAATTGTTCTTCCTGTAATGATTTAAGAAGATTTGAAAAAAATATTTCCAAGAGAATGGGTGGTGTAAGTTTATATGGCTTCATGAAAGTATTTCAGTATGTCCTTTCTTCAAAGAGGGACTACTTCTTTGTAGCCTATAGTAGTAACTTCTCTGCATTGCCAACAATATCGTCACTCACTGTAACTGAATAACTTGTATTTCATGATCATGGGAAGAAGCGACTGTAAGGCTTAGACACTCATTCTTGTATCGTTATACCACAGATGGTGTTCTATACGTGTCCCTGATTATATACTATTCCTCAAAAGCTCAGTTTTAGGCTGGTTCAAAATCCTGAAAACGTCTATAGAAAACTTGTTGACGGCATTTTATATAAATTAGTAAAAACCTGGTATTTCTTTATGAAAAAATGAGTTGAATCTGAAAATTTAGGTTGCCACATTTTCTTATGCCTAATTTCTGCACCATCTTGACAAATTGGCGGCTATGTTCAGTTTTCTGTATTTTTGAGCAAAGGCAACTCAATTCATATTATTACAAAAGTCGTGGCCCCCCAAGTAGCCCAGCGGCATGTCTGCGGATTTACAACGCTAGAAACCGGGTTTCAATATCCGTGGTGGGCAGAGCACAGATAGCCCATTGTGTAGCTTTTTCCTTAACTTCAAACAAACAAACAAACAAAAGTTGTGGCTCATAAAATTCTATAAACACTCTCTCATCCTCTTCAGAACATACATGATGCTTAATACTCACCAAAAATAAGGGGTTGGTCACGTTGTTTGCCGCCCTACCCCTTCTTTTTTTCACCTGACTGGCACGACACAAATTCTTTACTTATTAAAAAGAAATAGAACATGAGCACAATTCTGTTTTGAAAGAGCTATATTTTCCATCTTTATAAGCTCCACAACAAGTTATATACCACTAATGTTTGAACAGTTCGAACTACACACAAATTGGTTGTTTTTACACCTGTACTGGTGCATACCACATCCTTTTTTGTATTTGCAAAACAAAATATATCTGCAGGACTTTGGAATGGCATCAATTGTCGTTAGCACAGGTTCCAATTTTCTGTTTTTAAAGGTCCATCTCATGTGTTTAGGGTTTGGAATGACAGGGTTGGTGTAGTAACTTTTTCCACACCATGCTCTAATAATGAACTATTTTCAGAGGTTGTTTTAATGCATCCCGTGAGGATGGCATTGGTTCTGGTTTGTTCATTGTTGCGATCATCATGCATCGAATCCGAATGAATGGCATTGCAATGCCATGATTGTACAGGTGACATACGAATTTCTCAGCATCTCTTAGGTTTTCTGGTGTCAGGTCACCATCGCCTAAACCCTTTAACAGGCTGTGATTGTTAATAAACACTTTTCATGCTGAAAACATCGTATAGTTGTTGAAGTGGGATGTACTGTCACAGCCTGTCAGAGCATGAAAATATAATAATACAGTCTCACAATACAGTGGTAAATGTTTATAAGTTCCCGTACATTTATGTCTTTATCTTTACACATGTTCCTAGTCTGATCCAAAGCTCTTTCGAAGTCAGTGTAGGTAGATGTGCCAGTAAAAGTACCAAGACATCAGTGTCTCTGCAAGAAATCACAACTGTTTCATGAGGAACATTCACTGCATGTAGGACGATTCATGCATTGTACTCTTAGTGGGAAGCATGCAGAGGTATTACATCCAACCTGTTATTCAATTATCTCACTTCTAATAGTCTGCAAATGCTCCTGCTACCACAAAGTATTTATACTTTTGTGCCTTTGCAACTAGCTCCAAAGCTGAAAATTTTGTCAGGTCTGCCTTGCTGTCAGATAATGCCATAAAGTTCTTCCAATTTACAAGGAGGGGAAGATTTCCGTGTTCTATCACTCAATGAGATGGCTTGGTGTTTTGTTTTTCTGTCTGATTTCATTCTTTATGGAAATAATGTCATATTGGTCAAATACAACATCGATTCTTTTGTTTGCTCTATCAGAGTTTAGAACTCCTGAACAAAACTTCCAAACGTCTTAGCATCCTAAACGACTCCAATGGAAGCTACAAGGCCTTGTCAATCGATGATAAGATATACCTATTTGTTTTGGGGGCAAGAAACTAGCACACATTTATTTCCAGTTCTCAACGAGAAATTTGTCTATGTGTCAGTGACAATAGTACTGTGAAAAGCTCATGCTATAGCACCTCTGACAGGTCAACATCATGATGTCTCTTATACACAGAACTCGATGCTGTAGTATATATCTGTCTGTTTTAAGGGTGTCTTCATTTTCTCCATTATGTGTCATCACTTCGTACAAAGAATCACAGGTTTGGTGATTGTTTCTGAACATTTTGGTGTGAAACTTTCTCTCAACCAAATTTCGTTTTCATGAATCAGCCTTTCTCCCGCGAAAGTGAGTAGCTAGTTATTTCCAAAGTCAAAAGCATTGAGCAAAGAATCTTGGATGTCTTATGAGGCCAGGCCCTTATTGGTAATGTTCTGCAAGAATCCAGAATGTGGAAGATATCGAAGCATTGGAAAATGTTGAGTAGTGAATCTGCATTCTTGTTATCATGCCGTTTCCGTGAACTGCTGAATTCATCTTCCAGAGCTTCAACATGTGAGACCATGTGGTACAGAGTATAAGTGTCCTCATTCAACTGAAATTGGGAGTTATATGAAAGTGCCTACCAACTAAAAGGTGTTATGTCTTCAATAATGAAGATGAAGACGGTTGATAAATATAAAACGAATATTACACGCAATTTCCTAAACAACAAATTCCAACCACCAGCCAATGTACTCACCGTCCCCAAATTTCCCCCCATTTTCTCCCTTCCTTTTATGGATTCGCAATCCCTACCAATTAAAAAATAACCCTTTTTCCTAATAAAAACCTTCTACCCTCAAATTCAGCTGAGAATAATATACAGACCTAGCCTCCGCATTAAACACTTATTTCAGTACAAAGATCAAGTACCTAAACTTCTACGTTTATGGCTCGTGTATACGTATAGTGAATGTAAGGTCACGTACATTGGTAAAACGAAACGCCACTTAAAAACTAGAGTTTGTGAACATTTAAGAGTATCTAACAGAACCGACCATCCACTATTTAAACCCAGTCACTTATCCATTCGTTCACATTCTGAAACCACAGGTCACAATATTTCATTAATGATTTCTCTATCATCACCACAGCATCTTCAGACCTTGACTTCTACATTAAAGAAAGTCTACTCATAGCTAAAGACTGCCCGACCTTTAACGACTCACAAAGGTCTTTAGATTTAAAATTATTCTAAATCTTCACACTTAACTCAGCTGTTGTGTAATATAAATATATATATATAAACATAGAGAATAATTTACGTTTAATTTCGTACTTTTTCAAGGAGTGGTGGATAAAATAGGGATGATGACATGCTAAGAGTCACACCAGTGGAAATTAATGATTTTATTAAATATTGCCTTGTAGAATTAAGAACTTAAAACTTGTATACTATTAAGATATGAATTATTAGCTAAGATTTTATACTATTCTAATTGGTATAACATAAACAAAGGGTAGTTTAATAAAATGTTGAACGTAAAGTACTAAAACCTTGTGTCATGCGCAATAAAGGATACCGGGGCGATAGGGTTAAGGACGTAAATTCGTATATTTTGGTTCATTTCTTTTATACACTTTACACCTAAAAAAGATGATTTGCCATACAAAAGCATTTACCATTTCCGTGATTTCCCCGAGATAATTCTATGATTCAATAAATATTTCTCCGAGCTAATTCGAACAAACCATTTATCGACGTATTTTTAATTATTTGCCCGAATTTACCATGTTATCATGTATTACGATAAGTTAACAAAAAGCGAATTAAAAATACTGCCTTTTTTGGGGGTTCATTTCCAAAGAAAAAAAGACGGCCTAGCATGGCATGGGGGTTATGTAGCTGGACTCGAAATCTGCAGATTGTATGTTCGAATCCCCGTCACCGCTATTTCAGCCGTGGTTGCGTTTTAATGTAACAGTTAATCCTACTATTCGTTACCAAAAAGGTAGCTCAAGAGTTGGCGGTGAGTGGTGTTGACTAGCTGCTTTCCCTCTACTCTATCATTGCTAAATTAGAAACGGCCACTACTGATAGCCCTCGTGTAGCTTTGCACGAAATTAAAAAAAAACTGACAAGGAAGAAGTTAAAAAGCAATATAATTAGTTACTCTCTTACAACGAGATTACGTGTACGTCTTCGCTGTATCATTATTATTAGTTACTCTCTTACAACGAGGTTACGTGTACGTCTTAGCTGTATCATTATTATTAGTTACTCTCTTACAACGAGGTTACGTGTACGTCTTAGCTGTATCATTATTATTAGTTACTCTCTTACAACGAGGTTACGTGTACGTCTTAGCTGTATCATTATTATTATTTTTTTGTATACATTATAGTCCATAAGATTGATTAACTTACTTAATCTTCATATTAGGATTTCTTCAAGCTATTAACATTTTTGACTTGATACTTTTTAACGTATGGACTCTATAAACGTGATGTGAAGTGAAAAGATCCAAGTTGACACACAATTATTACGTTGAACCTGCTGGCTTAATTTCTTCAACGTTTAATTCTGATATTAATTTCAATGTGTTTCTAGCTTGTTTGTTTTTCAGTGTTATTAGATATTCCCCAAACATAGCCAAAAGCTCCTAACCCCCCCCCCCCCAGTGACCATTGCAGTATTGGGATACATATATTGACTTTGTTCGAAAATCTCCGAAATATATGTCTTGCAAACCAAAATAATGAGCAAGCAAAAAGTAAAATTCAATATACATATATATAAGTTTTCAGGATTATAATTAACTGTTACATCCCATCTTGTTAGCTTGGTTTAGTAATTTGGAACGTAAGTACACCTATTCGATAACCATTATTAGTCTCAAAGTGGGTTCCTCGTCATTAAAGTTTTTCTTCATTACCCATTCAAGCCGTCTCCGGGAAGTAATGTCAACTATAGAGGAAATTATAAATAAAGATCCTTCAAATGTCAGACGATTCTTTGTTTTTTAAGTAATTGTTGAAAAACATCACTTGGCATAACGACTAAAATTATTTTATAGTTGTAGTGCTGTTGAACGTAAGATAATGTTGACTCAAACACTTTACCATTTTGATAGTTTCTTGTACTGACACTGTTACGGAAAGGTGACTATTCACAGTAACTTATATTTTGTTTTCCAGTCATTTCTCAATACTAAAAAGTATTTAACATTTCTTTTTTTTAATCATCATAGTGTTGCTTTGCTAGAGTCAAAGTATTTGATAATTTTTATCACTACAGCATTGTATTCTAGTCAATTCGTCATACTGAAAAGTATGTAACAAGTTTTATCACCACAATACTGCTCTGGCTGAAGTCAATGCCTGATACTTACCAGCGACTTTTTTGTCTTTAATCACCACATTATTGCTAATATTGCCTTTACTATTATAAGTGCTGTTTGCAGAGAAATGAAATGGTTCTGAGAAATTGCTCAGATTTTATTTATCAATGTAAACAATTAGATTACATATTCATGGCTATATTCACTACATCTGTCTGCTGAACACACGAATGGGTGTTGTTATGTGTTCATGCCGACATTCACTACATCTATGCTAAGCCACTGAACCCACAACTGGGCGTCATTATATATATTTTACAAATACTTGCAAAATTCTATGGAATTCCCAAATCCTTCAATATAAAAGTAGATCTTTACATGATAACCAGTTTCACAAAACACTTACCATTTAGTTTGTCTTCAAACAGACAAATTTCTGTTAAATATTGTCTCCTGCTTTGAAAAAAAGTGATCACATTACATACACATAAAAAACATAAGTATGTGTGAGGAAATCCCAAGAGCCACAGTAACTCCACACCTGTATAACGTTACATAGATTTACAAGACTTTATTTTTGGACACAATTAGTGTAACACTTACATCAATGAGATCTGGTAGATCATCAACATAATACTTCTGAACTGCTGCATTAGCTGCATCCATACACAAAAGGTAGTCGTTTCGGGCTTTCAGGGATTTCAACTTTGCATCGTTATACTTTGACTGTCGCTACAAACATTCCAAAGATGGACAAAATAAACATCTAGTCTTCAGGTAACTGTAAAATCCTAGCTATTAAACAACATGCCATTTTTCATTTAAAGAATTTGATATTCAGTTAATACAAGTGTTTTTTTTATATAAATTGTCACAAACTAAATGTCAGAGTATTATTAACCCTCTCATTATGGGCTCAGTCCCAGGGACTGACCTCGTAACCATTTTATGCTTGTTATTGTTTTCATGCTATAACTTTTAATGCAGTAAGCATATCTTCATGAAATTTTCAAATTATTAGTAAGCATTACAAGCCTTTTGTACACAAGATCATATTTCTTTTTAAATTTTAAGATTTTTTTAGTAATGATTTGCCCATTAATTTTTCTTTTTGAATGTTGACTATCCAACATGAAAAGTAATTTTGATTTTAAGATTAAAAATACTTTTATGCATCGGAAAGTTTTTCAAATTTCACACGCAAAATCTTTGTAACCTCCAGATAATTATCAAACCTTTTTTTTAGAAATTTTTTTTTTATATTTTATCTGTTATTTTTCACTATTGCATCTCTGTATGGGTTACCTCATAACTATCATAAAAAATATGAAAAAGATATAAATTATGCTTCTTTCGTTCTATAATTACTACAAATTATAACATGAAACCACAAATGTTTAGCCTATATTGTGCAACCGTGTTACCGTATCCAATAATATAAAACTGGCTTTTACAAAGTGACCGGTCTTGGCCGTGTTCTAATGGACCAGTATCTTGTAAAATAGTCACATTTCGATTATAATACATTACATTATCACTATTTACAAATAAGTTCTTAAGTTTTCCTTAAAGCATAGAACAGTAAATAAATAAAACAATTATCTCTTCTAGTTATGAACTTTGTATTCATTTGCTGCTTGCTGTAATATGTCAAGCCTTATCAAATTCCACACATGGAAAATTTAAAACAAACTAATTTTTTTAGATTTTATATTTGCATTTTGAAATAACAAAAAAAAAAAATCATAAATTACTATATCAATATCACAAAATTTAACTATAATTTATTAGGCTTAGTAACTAAGCCATATTTGGGTTTAAAAAAAAATGATTTTTTGAGCTCAATAATGTTTTACCTTAACACTTGAAATCTACCAAGGAAAGACCAAGATTTCCCGCATAAATACTTCGCAGAGGCTCAGAAAACTACGTGGGAAACATTCCTAGCTTTTGATTGGTTATTCACATGCCATAGACAGAAGTAGGTGTATGTAAGCAAGTATTTCCAAAAATTTAAAGAGGTTGGCAGGGCCACTGTGTTTGATTCAATAAATGTAGCAATATCTCAACAAAAAGATAGGAGATTCTTATTTTATATTCTAGCTTGTCAATATGGGTAATTTGAGTTTCTAATTTGTAAGAAACTATAGACATTATATTTGGATATACCAAACATCTAATCTGAACAAATGCTGCATTCAACATACCACGTGACACACGAAAAACAATATTTAGGATTTTTTTTTAATATTTACTTTTAGATTAAGAAATTAATTAATGTACAACACTAAAATTTGAATTATAATTTACAATTTTATACCAAACTTATTGACATACATTCATAAAAGAATAGTTGAATAAAATTTTGAATGTAAGTCTACAAATGCAACGACACGGTCTTTGACCCGTGGCCATAGGAAGACCCTTCTTTGTTGGGTTAACAGTTCAACTATGCTACTAGAACTGGTCAGATTTTATTTAATTATTAATAGTTTACTACAATATAAGATGAGACCTGACAGCTTAATGAATGTGTAATTAATGAAGGAATTCTACCACTCTGTTACTTCATGTGACACAAGCTTTATTTTTTTACTAGCTCATCTCAACAAAATGTAATTGTTCTGTACCTTCTGAAGATCCTTGACAATCAATCGATATTTCTTCAGTCGTTGTAGTTTTTCAGCAGGAGCTGACTGCTCAAGTTTAGTCTTCTGAGCTTCCAGAAGTCTTAGTTTACTTTCCATCTGTCGTTCGTCAGAATGGTAAGCATGGTATGTCTTCATGCTCTGCAAAGACCAAAATGTTTATCACCCCAAACACATCAAGTAAAAACAAATGTTAAAATAACATATTAAGTTTAACTTAGAGCTATTATGTTCTACTTATGAAATCATTCAATATACAGTTTCAAATTTGAGACAATCTACATACATAGTACTTTACTGAAAGTAAAGTTGAAGTCAATTTGATTTAACCAGAAAATTCTATTTTCCAAGAGTAACCGTTAAGAAATATTCAAAATATTTTCTAGATGCTGTCTTAGTGTCTAGAAAATGTAATATTATTATTGAATTGAAAATTAAAGATTTCTTATTTTTATCACAAACTTTCATGTACAAGGAATGTCTTTCATATGTTTTCTTTCTCAAGTCTCTTATTTTCCCACTAAGGTCAGTACTAAACGCTCTTATTTTTCCATTTAGGTCACCACTGAAAGCTTTTATTTCCCAGTTAAGTCAAAACACATTTGTTTCTTTTTTTTTTTTTTAATGGTGGTTTAGCTTAATTCTTTAGAAATTAATACATTTTTACTAAGGAAATATACAATTACATTTACTTTTGGTGTGAGGAAGAAGTATATGTCTTGAAGTACACATCAAAAATTATTTGACACCTGCTAACCCTAAACATCATACAAAATACCCTACAAATTCTTATTCAGATGTTTCAAATCTTAGAAAAATGTTACTAAAATACACAGTTAGGTAGTAAAACAACATCTGGTAAACCTTTTGGCAAAAGCTGTCAAAACATCAAAAAGCTCAAAATTTAATAATCTGAAAACGAAAAATTGTAACTATTTAAAAAACAAAATAAAACAAGACTTAAATTTTTCATGAGCAACTTACAGCATGAAGTTCGTGTAAAACCTTCAAAAGTTCTTCGTGACTTTCCATTCCAATCTCTCGGCACTAAAGTAAAAATGTTTTACACAACCATTAAGTTATCAGCAGGCAGACTAATGTTCGTTATTGTGCATAATGACTTTAGAACTATTATGTTTGCACTAAATAATTAAAAACAAAGCTATCAAAAACCTTTTGTAGAAAACAACGGCAGTACATAAAATTTAATGAGGTTTCTTTCGATTGAAAGGAGCAAAACAGGTTTGAAGCTAAGTGTTTTTGAAATCTTATAATCTTTTAACCAATGACTTAAATGCATTTTTTAATTCACTTGGAATAACCCAAACTAATAGTCCAAACACACTTTAATGTAACTTCCAATGTGTGATTGCTTTTATTCTCAAATGATGCAACTCGATTACTGATAAAACCACGGAAAATATATTTCTTTTTGGCTTTTAAATTTGTTATCAAAAGCGCATCAATGGTCTCCTTTCACTGTGATTAAAATTGCACTGAAGCTATTTGATTATGAGACTTTCTAAAAGTTATGCTAGCTATAAAGTCTTATTTTGGTCTAATTTACAGAATGCAATAACTTTTGCTTGTCTGACCTCAGTACTGAGTAATATATTTTTTGCTATGAAGTAAAAAGTTAGTTTCTGTATTGTCCTACAATTGTATGATTCTCTTTCATGGGAAATGTTAACAGAATTTTAGAAATTTCAAAACTTCAGTTACAGATAAAGCAAAACTGATGGCTCAGAATGAACTGTCACCTACATATATAAAGCAGTATTTTGCATCTGTCTGTCTGATGTCCTAACATCATAAGGTATTGTGAGGAAATTGCTGAATAAATGTTAATGACATTTTATATATTGGTCAAATTTAAATGCATAAGCAATCAGACTAACAGTTAGAGTTTGGCAGTTTTAGTATGTGAAGGCAACTCCAAATAAAAGTGATGTTTAAAGTTGCACATACCATAGGTACCTTTGTCGACTGCCTCTTGTTTGTTTGTTTTTGAATTTCACGCAAAGCTACATGAGGGCTATTTGTGCTAGCCGTCCCTAATTTAGCAGTGTAAAACTAGAGGGAAGGCAGCTAGTCATCACCATTCACCGCCAACTCTCTGGCTACTCTTTTACCAACGAATAGTGGGATTGACCGTCACTTTATAACACCCCCACGGCCGAAAGGGGAGCATGTTTGGTGTGACTAGGATTCGAACCCGCAACCCTCAGATTGTGACTCAAGTGCCCCAACCACCTGGCCATGCCTGGCCCCATTTGATTGCCCCTATTAAGAACACTGCATGAAGAATGATGCACATGTACTGTCCAGCCATTCTCATGAAGCATGTGAGGAACAGGTACAGTTGCTAGTATTACTGATGAAAATTAGTTTCATTTATAAAATCACAGAAACCCTTGCATTGTTGTTAAGGGTGTTATACATGTGTAACTATAATTGTGATTTACTTATTTCAACATAAAAATACAAAATTTAAATGGAATTATCCTTTACATTTTGGGGCACTGACAACATAAAATACAAAATTTAAACAGAATTCTCCATTACATTTTGGGGCAATGACAACATAAAATACAAAATTTAAACAGAATTATCCTTTACATTTTGGGGCACTGACAACATAAAATACAAAATTTAAACAGAATTATCCTTTACATTTTGGGGCACTGACAACATAAAATACAAAAATTTAAACTGAGTTATCCTGCACATTTTGGGGCACTGACAACATAAAATGACCCCACATATTAACCCATTACTGACTGAAAAGTTTCAATAAAACACAGAATTCTTCTGCTCTGTTTTTGGTGTGTGTATGTCTGTCCGTAAAAAAAAAACACTTTATGTTCTAAATCTAGCTAAATGTAAATAATAATAACTCTCCAACACGTTTTTTTATATTCAAATAGAATTAGTTATACCACTGACATTAACAGCAAGTGGTGACAATTAGACAATTTTAGCTGTTACTGAGAAACCTACTTTCAACACCAAACAATCTCATCTTATCACCATTTCTGGAGCATGATAAATAAAAAAGCACTATGTTTACTTTGGACAAAACAAGTACGGTTCACTGAATTACCCTTTTGTACATTCTATGTACATCTTCCACAATCTCTCCAAATCGACTGGTCAGAGTATTGGCAAATATTTCACTCAGAATAGCTCTATCTCGACTCTCCTTTCTGGTGGCCGACAACAAATGTTCCCAACATAAGTTTGAAGAAAACAAATGCCATTGCTCACGTCTGCAAGAGATATTAAACGTACATTAACAGTGTTGCAACCAAAAATCCAATGTCTTTTTATGTATAAAATCAACAAGAATTAGAAATAAAAACTAAACATACATTACATGCTACATAAAATAAATCTGTTATATTATGCTGAATTAAGCCTAACATTTTAACTGTATAAACTAATAGTCCAAACACACTTTAATGTAACTTCCAATGTCTGATTGCTTTTATTCCCAAATGATGCAACTTGGTTATTGATAAAACCACTGAAAACATTTCTTTTTGGCTTTTAAACTTGTTATCAAAAGTGCATCAATGGTCTCCTTTCAAATTGCACTGAAACTATTTGAATATGAGATGTTCTAATGGAGAACAAGATAACGATAAATAAAAATATCAACAATAGGATTTTTTTTATGTTTGTTGAACTAATAAATTATCTAGCTTTTGTATGGGGCTTTAAATTTAAAAACTCGGGTAATAAGCGATATAAATAAATCTGAACAGCATAAAAATCTCCAGTAGATTTCTTACACTACCGTTTTTTGTTTCGACATGGGCAATTACAATAATCAATCAGACTGAATACATCACCAAAAACTCTTTAAAACTTACTTTTGTTTCTCTGCCTTATGTCGTAAGGTCAAACTTCTCGACAGCTTCTCTAGAGAGCGTGAATATTCCAGCTCTACCTCTGCTCTTCGGCGAAAGAAATCCTGAATTTCTGCAACGATAGCAGCTTGGACCTCCACTCGCATGTCCAAACATTTTAACTGTTCATTGATCTGCTGTCTTATATCTAAAGAGAAAAGTTTATATGTATTAGTAATCTAGAAAAAAACAGAGTAATAGAAATAAGAATGCACACACATGTAGATACACACAAAATAAAGCACTATCAGCCAAAGATGAACAAAATATGCATCTGTGGGAGGAAGGGGTGAATAGATATGTACTCGCAATATGATGTCTTCAACATCATATTTAAAGTATAACATTAATAGTGACAACAGTAAGATGAAACTTCATTTATGTAACATTACTAGTGGCAACAGTAAAATAAAACGTAATATATGAAACATTAATAGTGACAACAGTACAATAAAACCTAATTTATGAAACAAAAAAGAACTTTAAAGTAATCCAAAACAAATTCAACCAAAGTTCCTTTTCATTCAAAGCAAAAATTATTCTAATGTAGAAAAAAATTTATCCTATAAAGGTACTTTGGCCTTGCGAGTTGTTTATAATTCTACAAATGTATAAATATGGCCAACCTTCAACATGGACTATGGATTTGTTATAAATGAAGGTTTTATGTGACATTACTTTCTTAATTCACAGGATTACTAAATAACATGTAGACTTGAAATGCTTGTTTTATTTTGTAACATTCAGTAGATACAAAACGAGTCTATATCACAAGAAGCTTATTTGTCGTGTCCCAGCCAGCCTGATGAACTCTGCATTGCAAGGAACGCATCATCGGCACTGGATGTGACGGATATAACATGGTTAGAAAACTATTCTTCCTCTTGAAAAATAATAAAGGACTGCATAAAGGTTGTGGTGTTACAAATATAATAAAGGACTGCATAAAGGTTGTGGTGTTACAAATATAATAAAGGACTGCATAAAGGTGTTGGTGTTACAAATATAATAAAGGACTGCATAAAGGTTGTGGTGTTACAAATATAATAAAGGACTGCCTAAAGGTTTTGGTGTTATAAATATGATAAAGGACTGCCTAAAGGTTTTGGTGTTATAAATATGATAAAGGACTGCCTAAAGGTTTTGGTGTTACAAGTATAATAAAGGACTGCATTGTGGTGTTACAAATATAATAAAGGACTGCATAAAGATTGTGGTGTTACAAATATAATAAAGGACTGCATAAAGGTTGTGGTGTTACAAATATAATAAAGGACTGCATAAAGATTGTGGTGTTACAAATATAATAAAGGACTGCATAAAGGTTGTGGTGTTACAAATATAATAAAGGACTGCATAAAGGTTGTGGTGTTACAAGTATAATAAAGGACTTCATAAAGATTGTGGTGTTACAAATATAATAAAGGACTGCATAAAGATTGTGGTGTTACAAATATAATAAAGGACTGCATAAAGGTTGTGGTGTTACAAATATAATAAAGGACTGCATAAAGGTTGTGGTGTTACAAATATAATAAAGGACTGCATACAGGTTGTGGTGTTACAAGTATAATAAAGGACTGCGTAAAGGGTGTGGTGTTACAAATATAATAAAGGACTGCATAAAGATTGTGGTGTTACAAATATAATAAAGGACTGCATAAAGGTTGTGGTGTTACAAGTATAATAAAGGACTGCGTAAAGGGTGTGGTGTTACAAATATAATAAAGGACTACATAACAATTGTTATAAAAATAAGCACCCACAATATCCTGGTATTTCCATCCAAAGAGACAAAGTACAAAAAATGTTTAACCCCATTCACAATAAATCAGTTTATGAAGACAAATTTATTCTCACTGGTCTAGAAGATTTAAAAAAAATCATAGCATACTTAAGTTTAATAATACACATTATTAATAATCACCGTTTAGTCACAGCCAACAAAAATGGCGTAGTGGGGAAAACTTTACTCGGCAATCCCAACTAATTCATTATCTATCTCACTCCCATAATTCTGAGTTTGCTTATTTTCAAATGAGATTTATAAGCACTTGATATTTTGTATCTTAATCATCACATAAACAAAGAAAATCATACTCAAATGTAAAACATATGAATGGGTCTTACAGAGAGCGGAAGTTATATAACGCTTCGTTCCCCATAATCGGCCCAACTGCGAAGGACAGCGATGCAAACAGTTTTACAAAATGTTCGTGAAAGGTCAATGTCTCCACATATGCAAGTTCTTTACTCTTCAGGCATTCATTACCCTAATAAATACGTACTATTTCCCCTTCTAAAATTAGACAAGTAAACGCCGCGTAAGAAATACGTCACCATACTTCCGGTGTCACGACTAGAGGCTGTGCAAGGATGAGAACTCTTGGGATATCCGCACCATATGCTGCGGACACATACACAACGTACAATCAACATTTGTGACTTGTACAATGTGCTATTAACGTTAAAATTAGAGTTGATTTCAAAAGAAATACAAAGAATGATGTAACTACGAGGTTATCACTGATCACCCACCCATCTTTTACATTTCATATTTAAGTGTCGGTTATATAGTTCCCGCGTACAAAGTTCAAAATAACAATACCAAACCAAGACCGTGCGCACAAATTTAAATTTTACCGCTATGTGGCACGTTAAAACACACATATATTTATTTTATTTATTTATTTATTAGGTCGTCAAGAAATTAATGCCGCTTTTTTTAAATGAAAAATCTGGTACAACTTAGATATCAAAACAAAACATTTATTAAATGAAATAGTCTCCATTCTTATCGATGATGCTTTTCCACCTCACAATCAGGTTGTTAATGTCCTGATTAAAGAAATCACTTGGCTTTGAAGGAAAAATCACGTTGATGTCCTCTTTAACACCTTCCACATTTGCATACGTTTTCTCATTAAGATGGTGTTGCAGCGAACGAAAAAGATGGTAATCTGATGGTACCACATCTGGAGAAAATGGCGAGTGGGGGAGAACTCCCAACCCAACTCCATAAACTCCT
>NW_013666468.1:330154-333676 GCF_000517525.1 Limulus polyphemus
GTTGTACATTTGCTGTTATGTTAAACTTATATTAAAGTTTTTCTTCATTACCCATTCAAGCCATCTCCAACCATTATAAATACACCTATGATGTAAATCGTGTTGTTTTGAAACAAGTTCAGAAATGCCAGCTTTTATTTCAAACGTATATCAATTAATGGCTGAAGTTCATTTAATTTTTTAGAAATGGCTTGTTTGTTTGTTGCTATGCACAAAGTTTCACAATGGGCTATTTGTGCTCTGTCCAATGCGGATAACAAAACCTGATTTTAGCGTTATAAGCCCACTGTCTTACCGCTGAGAAACCGGAGACGCTTGAAAAGTAGAAATATTGTTCTTACCAACATTTAGTTTGGTTCTTTTTTGTTTGTAGTTGTTGTTTTAGGGTAAAGCTATATTATACACCATCTGCGTTCTGTTCAGCACGGGAATCGTACCCAGGATTTTAGTGCTATAAGACTGTAAGCTTAATGAGATGTTAGTTAGTTTGATACGACCTAATTTTATAAGGTTTTGGTAGTAGCAATTTATTGGTGCGAATGCCCATATAGGCTTGTTTATAGTGTAGTGTTCTTTGGCTTTTTTTACCTTGTGAACATTTTCTTTAACAACGTATATAACTGTATATTTTATACAACCAACGAACTATTACCTGAGCCTTGTAAGATGGACCTTTCTTTAACAACGTATATAACTGTATATTTTATACAACCAACGAACTATTACCTGAGCCTTGTAAGATGGACCTTTCTTTAACAACGTATATAACTGTATATTTTATACAACCAACGAACTATTACCTGAGCCTTGTAAGATGGACCTTTCTTTAACAACGTATATAACTGTATATTTTATACAACCAACGAACTATTACCTGAGCCTTGTAAGATGGACCTTTCTTTAACAACGTATATAACTGTATATTTTATACAACCAACGAACTATTACCTGAGCCTTGTAAGATGGATCTTTCTCTAGATTTCCTTTTATCGTCTTTGCCATTACATTCTAATAACAACATTTGAACGCCATTTTTTCCTAAGTAAATGGTTTCCTTTGAGATTACTTTCACAACAAAGAGAAAAACCAGTTGATCAGCTCCTTTCTTACGTAAAAGCTTTTAAAATAAGCTTATTATCCTTCAGGTAAATATCGTTCCTTCCGAGCACAAAAATATATGTCTACTGTTTCATTGGAAAATTAGGTTTACTGTCACAATAACATTTCTCTTAGCACAGAAAGAAACACGGACTTTGGAATTTGAAGACCAAAAATAGAGAGGAACTAATAATAATTATTATGCGATAATCTCCAGAGAGATCGGAATTTGTCATTCGATAAACCTGGCTGTGGAAGTTTATAGAAATTAATTTGCTGATATTAACTTTTCAATGTCTCATTCAAACATTTCACTTTTCACTAAGAAGAAATTAAATACGTTGAATGGTGACATGTGCTAATCTTGGTACAAATGATATAATCATGAACCGTAATACACTCCGTTGGAGAACTATAGGTCATAAACCCAGAGCTTGCCTGCTTGTGTGTGTTGTTGTTGTTTCTGTGTGGGACGTGGTCTTCGAATATTCATCCAATTAACTTAAAATATATTAATATACAAACTTCTAATTATTGTTTTGTATTTCCACTGAAGGTATTTTACTGCAAACTTGGTTCCGTTGTATATTAAGCTTAAATTGTTGTTTTGAATTTCGAGCAAAGCTACACGAGAGCTTTCTGCGCTAGCCGTCTCTAAATTATCAGTGAGAGGCTAAAGCCTGTGTAGCCATTTCGCAAAAATGTGTGTGGCCAACTCGTAGAATCATCGATAGTGTATTTTTTAGCTGGTCAGAGAAAAAGAATGCCAAATCTCTCATTGAAATGTCACGCTTTTGTAATTTTGAAAAATTATTTTTTGTACTTTTGCGTTGTGTTTATAATTGACCTTGACTGTCATTAGAATCCTGAGATAAATTTATTTAACGAAAATTTTCTGTTTTATTAATAGTGCGGCCATTTCTGTGATCGACTGGCCACATCTATGGCTAGGAAAAAAAAATTAGTTGCCCACTCATGGGTTAGAGGGAAGGCAGGTAGTCCACACCACCCAACGTCAACTCTTGGACTACTATTCTACTAATGAATAGTGAGACTGACTGTCACTTTATAACACCGTTACGACTGAAAAGGCAAACATATTCGGTGAACGTAATTGTAACCCGCGATCCGCAGATTGCAATACGAGCTTCCTAACCACCAGGCCATGCATGCCAAGTCACAAATTATTGAATCGTATTCTTAAATTCACATAACGTACAGCAAAAGCTACATCTTGCTAACAATGCGTTTTTTGTTTGTTTGTTTTGTTGTTCATTTTCAAAGAAATCTATTGGAAAAACCAGTTTCAATTATTGTTATATTAACATTCCGAAACTTCTTATAAGTTATTTAAGTTATATATTGTATTTCTCTAAGTGGGGAAAAAAACTGTTACGCAATTTTTTTTCATGGATAGCTATATGATCATAAAACTGTGGCTATTTTCGAGCTGTTCCGATTGATCACATGGCTATAATGGCTTAGAATTCAATATAAGTATTTGTTAGTAATTCATATTTCAAAGTTAAAGTATTGGAATCTTGTGTATATTTCACAGTAATATTCCCTTCAAGTCCAGAAACTTAAGCTCCGTCATTCATATTGTGAAAGACATGTAGTTATTGTTGTTGCCAGTAACGTGCCAGAAAGGTGCCGGGACCCGCATCCATATCGAGAGAGCATCCAACGTATAGAGTCGAATCGAATAGTAGAACCCTTTCCGCCTTTCCCCAAGATCTTAGGTACAAGGCCCCGGGCATCATAGAACCTCTTCACGCAACTGGTTGTTGCCGATACGATCTACTGAAATATCACATTCATACGCAATATCATATCGGACAGCTTTAACCTGTTGTTTCTACTCTACAGAAGATTATTCTGATATATATGACACTCTATTTACGTAATATTGATCACTGAACTTTGAAAAAACAAAAGGGAGATAGAGGATTGTTGTAATTGTTGTAGAGAGTCTACGTAGCTCTTACGAACAATTCAAACATATGTAAGCTGAATTGTTGTAATTGTTGTAGTAAGTCTACACAGCTCTTACGAACAATTCAAACATGTGTAAGCTGAATTGTTGTAGTAAGTCTACACAGCTCTTACGAACAATTCAAACATATGTAAGTTGAATTGTTGTAATTGTTGTAGTAAGTCTATACAGCTCTTACGAACAATTCAAACATATGTAAGTTGAATTGTTGTAATTGTTGTAGTAAGTGTACGTAGCTCTTACGTACAATTCAAACATATGTAAGTTGAATTGTTGTAATTGTTGTAGTAAGTCTATACAGCTCTTACGAACAATTCAAACATATGTAAGCTGAATTGTTGTAATTGTTGTAGTAAGTCTACACAGCTACTTACGAACAATTTCAAACATATGTAAAGTTGAATTGTTGTAATTGTTGTAGTGAGTGT
>NW_013666468.1:333697-400739 GCF_000517525.1 Limulus polyphemus
AATTCGTTGTAGTAAGTCTACACAGCTCTTACGAACAATTACAAACATATGTAAGTTGAATTGTTGTAATTGTTGTAGTAAGTCTATACAGCTCTTACGAACAATTCAAACATATGTAAGTTGAATTGTTGTAATTGTTGTAGTAAGTCTATACAGCTCTTACGAACAATTCAAACATATGTAAGCTGAATTGTTGTAATTGTTGTAGTAAGTCTACACAGCTCTTACGAACAATTCAAACATATGTAAGCTGAATTGTTGTAATTGTTGTAGTGAGTGTACACAGCTCTTACGAACAATTCAAACATATGTAAGTTGAATTGTTGTGGTGAGTGTACGTAACTCTTACGAAAAATTCAAGCATATCTAAGCTGAATAAATAGATAACAATACAATCGTGGATCATATTTTAAGCCTCGTAAGATTTGCGACCGTGGTATTTTCGTTACATCATACTGTCTTCTTTTGTTGGGGAAAATGCAACAGTAATTTCACGTTAAAATTCTAATTAAACCTCTAACTAAAGATATTGTATATAAGACAAAATTATGTATTTCGTTAATATTTAATAAGGCATTTTTATCTTAAATAAAACTTCAGTGAACTGAATATTTGTTTACATGAGGTTCGCGAAAAGTATGTTTCATTACATTCGTATCTCACGACATGTTGCTCTCCCAACAAATTAATGTTCAAAATGTTTTATGAAACTTTTGCGCAATTAGATTCGACATTTGAGGAAAGGAATATATTTGAGTTACTTTCAAATGTACAAGATGCTTGTAACCAACAACGCTTTTGAATATGATCTTAACTCTGTTTTTGTTTTAATCTATTTCGGTACTTTAATAACTGTTTCAGCGTTATGAAGTCGTGCTTAACAATCTTAGACAAGCTATATGCATTACATTATTTACGACACAACCTGAGGGTAAAGTAATTAATTTCGTCAAGGTAGAAAACTTACAGATAAAATAAAACCCAGTTCTGTAAGAGAAGATTAGTTCCCTTAGTGATTTCTTGCGGGATTAGTTTTAACAAAAGACTCTTGGTGAAACAAATTCAAAACACCACTACACAGCAATATTATGGGCAATTTCTTTTTGTTTTGTTAGTATATTGATAAGGAACGTCTTACATTATTCGAAGTTGTAATTACTATTTTAAATCCAAGACCTAATTTCCGTTATAGTGTGCTAGATACTCATCACACACACACACTGTATACTTGAAACAGTTCTACTTACATCCGAAGGTAATGCCCAGAGTGAAAATAATAAAACGTTTTTGTTGAAAATAAACAAGTTATAGTCATCAGAAAGGCCCGTGTCAGTCCTAACTCTGTTCTAGCAAAGATAGATAATAACACAGAATCATTAGTAGTCGTCCTACAGCGTTTACGCCGAACTATAATACACGTGCGTCATCAGCGAATTTTAAGCTTTAAACAATCTTATTTTTTTATGGCGTACAAGAAAGTTTGGTCCTGCTAGCTCCATAACTGTGTGAAAAGTATCCAGACAAAGTTACAAACACAGCGTAAGTTAGTATAGAACTTGCATAAAATACCCTCGCTCCGCTACGAGGTTCAAACGCCCCATTAAGGTTCACAGAGGTCCAAATATACCCATCAAATCCCTTCATGATCTCAAAATCACTTCTATATTTTCCCCAAGAGAGGGGGGCGTAACAGAAAACAAACCCGTTAGAACACCAGAGCACATGCGTAACGTTTGATCCCGTTAGATTGTTAGTGGGGTTATGAACACAGTTTCAAAAATGGCGTTACCGGGATCCCGAAGAGGGCCTGGAACGTAATGTCCTATGCCATATTCGGTTTCAGCAATTCTTAACACCCATTCCTGGATGACTTTCCGGATGCGTTTGAGTCCCCTTTGATAGTTGGGCTACGCTGTATACACAAAGACATCCACCGGAACACTTTGAGTCCGCGTATTAGCTCCAGTTCTTTGAGATGAGTTCGCAGACAAACAAACAAATACACACAACATGAATTAATGTATGATAACAATAGTTATTGTGTGAATTAGTTTTGCATGTGAAGCGTGATTATAATTAATAATATTTTCAAGACAATAGTGTTAGGAACACTGGATTTGAAAACAGTACATCCTTTATTCTTAAAAACTATCATTACTGGTGTATATGTGCTATTATTGTAACTCAAAGCATTTTGATACGCAGCTATCGGTGCTTAGTGTATATTTTTTGTAATTGTAAGACTTTTATAGACAATTTCTAGTATATATTGCCCATTTATAGTCATTGTTTATATATATTTTTTCATATCCAAAGTATTTCTGCACAGAAACAATTTTTGTGAAAAAATTGTCTTCAATACCTTCAATAACTCGAAATCTCACTTACTGAAGGTATTTTGTTATAAACTTGGTTCCTTTATTCGTTAAACTTAAATTGTTGTATTGAATTTCGAGCAAAGCTACACAAGGGCTTTCTGCGCTACCCGTCCCTAAATTAGCAGTGAAAGGCCAGAGGGAAGGCAGCTAGTCAACATCACCCAACGCCAATTCTTGGGTTAGTCTTTTACCAAAGAAAAGTGGGATTTATAGTCACATTATAACACCTCCACGGCTGAAAGGATGAGTATGTTCGATGACGGGGATTAAAACTCGCGACCCTCAGATTGTGTGTCGAGCGCCTTAACCACCAGGTCATTTCAATTTGTACATGCCTTTTTCAGCTTCATTTTCCTTTAATTATAGTATTTTCGATAATTGATTTATTATTCTAGTTATCGATATGTAATTGGCTTTCAATTATATTTTTTATATTGCCCGATGATTCCCAAATTTGTTCATTAATATAAATTTATGTTTTTGAAAAACCATTCTCTACATTTAATCTCAATGAATTCGTTTTGTAGAATATATAAAAAATAATATAAATCTCGCAATAAAATACTGGTTCACTCTCACATTTTTTTCTAAAAAGTTACGCCTGTCTCGTTTATGCTAATAACATCCCATCATCAGATAAATTTAAGGAAGCTATAGTTCAAATATTGACCTCAATTAATCCTTCTCACGCTGTACTAATTCTGGACTTATTCAATTCACATCTTGTATTTTAAAACTCAATCTCTTCCTGCCTTCTTCTTATTATCAAGTAACTGTTATGAAAAACAAACATAATTTATGTTTTGCTGTCGGCTGAGAAAAAAAAATTGTTTGGCTTGCTTGAATTATAGCTGCCGTATTTATACACTATAGTGATTCGGTTAATATATTTTGTATACTTCACTTTCACCGGTGTTCTTCTTTGGTAAAAAAAAGTTCATACAATAATATTAAACGAAATGTAATTACTTTAAACTTGTGCGACTGCAAACATATCATCTCTAAATAAAGCATAAAAATTTATGTAGGTTTGTTTGTTTTGAATTTTGCGCAAAGCTACACGAGGGCTATCTGCGCTAGCCGTCCCTAATTTAGCAGTGTAAGACTAGAGGGAAGGCAGCTAGTCATCACCACCCACCGCCAACTCTTGGGCTACTCTTTTACCAACGAATAGTGGGATTGACCGTCACATTATAACGCCCCCACGACTCAACGGGTGAGCATGTTTGGTGTGATGGGGATTATTTATGTAGGCTAGCATTATACTCCATGAATTGTAGAAATGTCATTCAATACGTTAATCAAAGTCCAATATTTTGAAGACTTATCCTTTATATCTGAAAATGTCTTCCTCAAATTAACGACTCAGATGAAAACAAGCATTAGTCTTTATACACATTATGTGATTTACAAAACATATTCGACTATGCAAGCTTCTTATTGATTTTTCAGCAACAGAATGTACATGATTCCAACGGCATTGTAATTAATGTTAAAGAACGTTTATGGTTTTCACGCAACATAACATCAAAGGACAACAAGGAACCTTTTGGTCCATCTGTGCCATCCTATCCACTAAAGTAAACACTGAAAAACTCAGAGTAAGCCCTTATCATTCAAACGTTTATCAAGCCCTCCTTTAAGCTCCCTTAAATTAATTGCATCTACCATATATGAAGGCAACCAGTTCCAAAGACCAACCATCTGATAGAAAAATATAGCTATCTTAGCTGAAGATGACTCCCACCCTTCCAAAATGTATACTTGTGTCCCCTAATCTTATCATTCTCACAATTAGATACGAAAAAAATATAAGGCACCAAGACTATCAATTCTCTTAAGAATCTTATACATCTCAATCAGATCCCCTCTAACTGGGATTTCAGTGCATTTGGTGTATTATAGTTATAAGATTATTTTTACTCACCAAAACATGCACCAAAGATGGGTCAGGATCAAGCTGTACTCACTATAGTAAGTTTCCATATGCCATCTTTTATAGAGAGGCATCTCAGTTCGTGTATTGATAATTGTTCACATCACACAAAAATGCACGTATCCAGATCCCCCTAGGGGAAGATTTCTGTTTTTGAAATCCTGTGTGGTATGTATTATTTCGTCTACATGAATACAGATATTATCTGTATTTTTGCTATATTTAAAGATGATGTACTGTGATCATGTTTCTATTTCATTTTTCTTTAGAGGTAAGGAGTGAAAATAATTCACCTTTTTTTATTATAACAACTGTTTTTTTATTATTTGGCATAAAGAATGAATAATATCAAAGTTTGATTAGTTGTAGGCTTAACATATAAATCACAAATTTTTGTTCTTTGAGGCATGTCATGGCCTAGTAATTAGCGTGCTCGGGCTCTGAACTCCAGAGTTCGTAGTTTGTGACTCGTTACCGCATGTAGAAGCCGGGAATCTGCTATAATAATAACGTTAAATCCTACTCTTAGGTCATACATGAGTAGCCTAAGAAATGGCAGTAGGTACTGTTGACAAGTTGCATTCCCTCGAGTCTATCTGTTCAAAACTAGGGACAGCTATACACAAATAGCCCTTTCTATTCAAAACTAAAGACAGCTATACACAAATAGCCCTTTCTATTCAAAACTAAAGACAGCTATACACAAATAGCCCTTTCTGTTCAAAACTAGGGACAGCTATACACAAATAGCCCTTTCTATTCAAAACTAGGGACAGCTATACACAGATAGCCCTTTCTATTCAAAACTAGGGACAGCTATGTACAAATAACCCTTTCTATTCAAAACTAGGGACAACTATACACAAATAGCCCTTTCTATTCCAAACTAGGGACAGCTATATACAAATAACCCTTTCTATTCAAAACTAGGGACAACTATACACAAATAGCCCTTTCTATTCAAAACTAGGGACAGCTATACACAAATAGCCCTTTTTATTCAAAACTAGGGACAGCTATATACAAATAACCCTTTCTATTCAAAACTAGGGACAGCTATACACAAATAGCCCTTTCTATTCAAAACTAGGGACAGCTATACACAAATAGCCCTTTCTATTCAAAACTAGGGACAGCTATATACAAATAACCCTTTCTATTCAAAACTAGGGACAACTATACACAAATAGCTCTTTCTATTCAAAACTAGGGACAACTATACACAAATAGCCCTTTTTATTCAAAACTAGGGACAGCTATACACAGATAGCCCTTTCTGTACTAATGCACAAAAACTCTGAAACAAACAAACAATCAAACATAATATATCGTTTTCAGGTTTTTGCTAGACATTTTAGGGAATTATACAATCATTACTTTCTTTAGTAATTGACGTTATATCATTAATTAAATAAGTGATTTTAACAACTTTAAAGTAAGCAATTTTCTAACCTTTCAGTTTCCTGTATAAATCTTGTGTTTCGTTAAAATATTCACGAGAGCCATTAATAATTAATAGGAAAGCTTCCATGCAGATAAGTACCAGTTATGTCATTATCTACTGAAGCTTATGATTTGACAGTTTTTGTAATAGGCTTACATGTTGTCATAAAGTCAGTAAAGTCCTGATACTGTAATGTTACCACTTTCATGGTACTTAAAAGCTAGATCTTTTCCTGATTAAAATGTAAACAAGAAGATTCTCATACATGTATATGTAAATATATACACACAATGCCTTGCAAAAGTCTTCACCCCCTGTGCTGGTAATAAATTTTAGGTATTTTCTTTGGAAAGACATAATTCAAATGGCCAAAAATATGTATTATATTAATCTCAGACCAGTTTCTCAAGATTACAAAGAACAAAAGGTCTTCACCCCCCCCCCTCAGCTTTTACCATCGTTGATTTAACTTTACGTCACTACCCAGCTAAAGTAAATATAAGTAGCTCTGCACAACTCTATCAGATACCAAAGTACATTATACAACCATGTGAAAAATACTTTAGGTTATATATAGCCATCAGTATTGATTTAAGTAGAGTATTTTGAAAGTTAAAAGTTGGTTTACTGTTACATAATGAGAATGATGAGGAAACTCTCTAGAGACCTAAAGGAGAAGATTGTTCAGAAGCACAATTCTGGAGAAGGCTATAAAATCAATTTCAAAGTTTCTCAATTTGCCATTAAGTACTGTAAAATTGGTTGTTTATTTTCAATACTCACTAACTTTTGTTCTTTGTAATAATTAGAAACTGATCTGAGATTAATATAATAAATATTTTTGGCCATTTGAGTTATGTCTTTCACAAGAAAATAACTAAAACTGATTACCAGCACAGAGGGTTGAAGACTTTTGCAAGGCACTGTATACTATTCAACTAATGTGTTTGTTTTTAGTTAAAAACATAGCTTCACGATGAGATATCTGTGCCATGTGCACCGCAGGTATCAAAACCCAGTGTTTAGCGTTATAAGTTCTATACGTCTGCCTACTTACCGCTGAGTCACAGGAGCTATTGAATTAATGACCAGGCAATAAAAATACTCTTTTTTATGAACCATCAATCATTTTGAGTTTAGAAAGTAGTGACCACTGACATCTATTACTTAATATACATGAGTAAAATCATTTTTTTTTTTTGTTATTTACATATTATACTGTCTTATTGAGTTCTCCCCCTTATGGGTCAGCGATAATTCTACGGACTTATTGCGCTCCAATTCTAGGGCTCGTTTCTCAGTGGTGAACAGAGCGCATATAGCCTTCTGTATAGCTTTGTGCGAAATACAAACTTATTGAACGTTTCAACTTGTTTATACTTTCCTAATAGTTGTATAGTTTTTCGTATATTCAAATACACCATTGAATCTTATTAGTATGCTAATCGTCAGTTTATCATTAATACTACGGATAATTTAATTTTCCAGATCTTCAATGACAGAACTATGAGAAAGGGGACATTTAGGAAGCCTTGCTCCTTCAACAAAATATATAAAAAACGTAGATTCCATGATAAGCAGTATTCAGTACTTAATGCCTTTATTTAGTAAATCGATTTAAAATAAACTATTTTATTTCGAAATAAACTATTTAATGCAATACTGACTTCTGTTTGTTAAAACATGCACATTATGCATTGACGGCTTATTCTTTCTTTTCAAAAACGATAGGGAGTTTAATGCACGCATTTCGAAGAATTTTTTTCATAAAACTTTAATTCCCTAATGAGTTTGACCTTAAAAGCCATCTTGTTTTCGAAACACATTGTTACGTCTCTGCTCGTTTGATAATTTCCGGTAGAAATTCTTCCCGAGAAACTTCAGCGATACAAGTCCTTTCTTAAATAAAACTAGTTTATTCTTTCTCAATACAACTTTGCAATACACTTAATTTCCACAGTCCCTTAAATACGCGCTATAATTCTCAACGAACGATTCACGCACATTACTTACTACCGCGCTTGACTCAATTGTCCGTCTATATCTTCAATCTCTCTGTCCGCTATTCAATTCCGAATAATTGTCTGGCGCACTTATATACAAGAATAGAGGGCGTCTAGCAAATACTGGATTATTCGTGATGTTCCCCGATCTTTCTAGAACTCATTACGTGTTACCAGAGTCATGTGACTTCCGCTGTCGTAACAATATTTTCTAAACTGTTCATGTACCATTGTTTATAAAGAAAAAAAAAGACCGTGATTTTGTTAATTACAGGGTCCCTAATAACTTACAAGTCACACCAAAAAATATAAACAAAAATACGATTAATGTCGCAACTAACCCAACTAATTACTGCTGAGGATCCCTGTGAATTTTACACAGAACATAATTAATTTCACTCCATTTTTATGAGTTTGTTTGAAGTTAAGCAGAAAGCTACACAATTGGCTATCTGTGCTCTGTCCACCATGGGTATCGAAACCCGGTTTCTAGCGTTGTAAGTCCGCAGACATGCCGCTGTGCTACTGGGGGGGGGGGGGGCATTTGTATCAGCTCTTTAAATTGAGTATTGTAAAACGCAAAAAACATAAAATAACTAACACGATACAATATATTGACCCACCAGTAGTGAAAAGTACAAAAGAAATTCAGAAATTTGAGGACTGAGATATAGTAAAATGGAAGATAAGTTTCAGTAATTTGAAAATTTTAGGGTGAGAACTTGAATAACGCAAACCAGGTGTTTTGTTTCCTCAGCCAAGAAATACTAAGTATTCTTGAAAATGCAATGATTAAAGTTAATAATGATACTTTTACTCTAGTTATATTTTTTGAAAAATCAAGATGGAATCCTTAATAGCCGCGGTACTTGAAATTCTTTTAGGCAGGATTAAAGTAAATTAATCTATGAGACGTTTTTTTTTTCTTAACTATATTCTTGTGCGCCAGCAATATCAAGCGTGGGGCACGCGTATACCCGATTCGATTTTATTACTCATCCAGATCTCTACAAACCTACCCTCCAATTGAAATCCTTTTAGGCAGGATTAGAGTAAATTAATCTATAAAACCTGGGGCGTGATAAAATATATCAATCGAAAGGGTTTGATCTCTTGAATCGAAAAGTTGTTCTTGAAAAACTCAGAACCGTTCTATGAGCCGCTATGCCACGGCTAAAAATTTAGAATTATCCTTCAAAGCGTGTTTAAATCTTCTCATTTAGATCTAATACTTATGCCTTCTTTACGCTTGCCTTTTGCATTTGTTTTCCTCAACTAAACACATGTATGTCATTCCGTTTAATGACATTCCCTGTGATCTACCTAGCTAACTCGTGGAAAGTGATTATGCCCCAAAATGTAATATTTTATTAATCGTGATACGGGGGGTGATTTTTAATATGTTTCAGAAATTGTTTATCAAAAACCAGAAACTACAGCCAAATCCTTAAATTTCTCACAGTAAGCTATTGACTTTGAAACTTAATATATTTAGTAGTGGAAATTTTGGGTAAGGCTTCAAGGTATCTAAACGGAAATGTGTTATTTTTCTTGTTGTTTCTAATCTTCAGGTTTGGAAATGTAAGATCAACAACGTAAAATAAGTTTTATAAGTGAATAATATTAATTGTTTACAAACATTATAGCCAAAAATATGCTATGAAATATAATACAAACATGGAATATTGTATTACTTATAAATTACATAAAAATACCAGTTCTCTGCGACTGAGACCCATACACACTTTGCCAATACCGTAATCCTGGATATATTTGTAATACCGTTCATGTATTTGTAATCGTGTACAACCAGCATCACGAACTGGTGAATGTTGCAAAAATGGTTGGAAAATCATAAACAACAGTAACTTGCATTAAAAGCTTGATTTATACCAGTGATTTGTTACTGATTCTGTAGACTGATTTAAATCGTACCCCTGTTAAGGAAATCCTACAAACAGGCTTCTTTGCTCCTAAGACAAGTATTATATCTCTTCAATACTTTTAATAACCTCAAAAGATAGACATACTTAATAACAATTAAACAGAAATAATACTCGAGTTTCACTCTGAAGGTTGATTATTTTCTCTTTCGAGCGATATAAAAGTAACGACTGTGTGCCAATGAGAGTCCTATTTCACTCCTCTTTTTATGTGCAGCTAAACAGGTGTAATATTTGGGTCTCAGCGAAAGGGCTGTTTGATCCCTCTTTATGATCAAACAGAAATAAAAGCTGGGTCTCAACGAAAAGTCTGTTTTTGATTAAACAGTAACAGTTTGGTCTCATTCCCTATAAACAGAAGTAAAATTTGGATCTTATTAAGAAGGCTATTTGACCCTTCTTTCCATATGCAGCTAAACAAGAGTAACATTAGGATTTCAATGTAAAGATGAACGATTTTTACTTGCTAAAAGAAAAGGGATTTTTCGGATTTCATTATGGTTCGCTCAATTTTTCTCACCAGCTTAGACAAAAACAAGTTGAATTTCTCTGCGTGATTGGTTTTGCTTCTTTTTCCTGCTGAAAAGAATTAATGCTGGGGCTTCAGTGACGTCCATTCAACTTTTCTTACCAGCTTGAACCAAAAAAAAAATTGATATTTCTTTGTGATTGACGTTCGTTTCTTCTTTCCTGTTAAAAGCGAATGATGTTAAGGCTTCGTATTGTGGGCTATTCGACTCCTTTTTTTTCCGTTTTATTCTTCTTTTCAACTAGAAATGTTGCACTGGAGTTTTATAATAAACTTCGTTAGACTTTTTTTGTGTTCATGTAAAAAAGTAACATTGGGATCTTGAACTAAGAATTTTTAGATTTTCTTCTTCAACCTAAAAAACTAACGTTTGAGGCCCTGAGTGATAAATGCTTTGTTCTTCTTTCGAGATCTGAGCCTAGCGTAAACCGCTTTTATTTAAACCCTGTACAATTTTGACCATCAAACAGTAAAAAAACTGTACTTTCGTGTGGTTGTACTACAAGCGTTTATTTTAATAGATATATTATTATAAAATACTTTCTTAATACTGAATAATGATTTTTAAATAAATCAAATGCTTTAAAGAATCAACAAATTATAATTTCTTATAAAATATAAGCATATAAATATTAAATTACATCATTAATAAAGGTCATGGGTGGGATACATATGCAATACATAGTGATATACAAAATTAAAGTTAAAAAATAAAACGAATTCGTTATCATAATTTACCTCAACGAAACATAGCTCCTGTTATATTTATTTATATGCTAAACATTTTATGATTTGGTCTTCCTGGAGTATAGTAAGATATATATTTTAATACTAGATTTACTAAGATATGTATTTTATGGAGAGGCAGACCTAGGAATTTATTCAACAGTTCACGAAAAGTTGAATATAGCTCATCATGCAAGAAAAAAAAGATTTTTTCAATTTATTGTAAACTTTAAAATGTTACGTTTATTATAAATTTTATTTCTTTTTAACATCGCGACAAAAATTTTAAAATATATCCTGTTTGGTGTTATAAAGAGCGAAAATTTTATGTTGTACCAGAAGTGTTAAGCGTTTGAATCATAAATGTAGTTATCATATGATTCAAATAGAAATATTACAACGGTAACTGATGGCCTTCATGATTTAAAGAAATAAAAAACACGGGAAGACAATGAAACTTTTCTATAAATGTTTAAAAATATATGTTATACGGCACGTACTGTTTCACCAATCTCTGTTATTGAGTCCCCCAGTAGGTCAGCGGCTAGATTAGGGACTTACAACGCTAAAATCCCAGGTTCGCTTCTCGCGGTGAACAGAGTACAGAGAGCCCATTATGTATCTTTGAGCTATTCTTTGATAGAGAATTTAGGCAAAGTATTCACACTGAGTTGATTGTGAAATAGGCAGTTGGACTAGAGGGAAGTCAACTAGTCAACAGCCCCCACCGTCAACTCTTTGGCTACAATTGCCTAATCAAATAGGCCACACCCATTCATTATTGAAATAAAAAAAAATGCTTCAAGCTGTAAAGATAAATCTTCTATAGAAACAAAACTTTCAACAACTTTTGCTTAATAAATTCAGTTTCTTATTTTTACAGTTATATGTCTCTAATATCATAAGAAAGACGTATATGGATAAAATATTTCTGGTTTAATCAAAGAATCGACCATGATATACTAGAATAGGGAAATTGACACCAAACTCTTGCATCCTGATACGTTGATTTATGGCGCACATAAGTTTCTGTGCTAACTTTGCTGCTTATTTTTTCTAACCTGTAATAACACATGATTTGTCAATAAGTATTATTTTACCTAGCTATAAATGTTTAAAGAATAACTGATTTTTTCTGTAAAATAAAAAGGATATTTTTATACTAAACCCTGAGTTTTTGTTTAAAATAAACAGTATTGACAACTCCACATACACACACACATATATATATATATATATATATATACTGTTTACAATAATCTTAAACTATATATTTATATATCTATAAACACATTGTTTAAAAGATGTTTTACGAGGTAGGTAATGCTTCATTTTTAGCATTATAAGCCATCCGACTTACCACTGAGTCACGGGGGGCGCCACCGTACTACCACAATGGATGAAAATTTTACATAATCCAAAATTAATATATATAATTACTCATAAAATAAATTAAGGAAAAACATAATTCCATCAGCTACAGTTTGCACCAGAGAACCTTTCTCGTTAATTGCTAAAATGTATCCCTAAACAGAATAACTGTTAAAGAAACTCGTAAAAAGTACGCTTTTGGTTATGTATCCAGAAGCAACTCATAATATCATTATTTTCAGAACAGAAAAGAATTATAATTTGACAAGTTATACTGAAGACTTTGAAATTAAGATTTTCAAAACTACTGTATGGAATTTAGAAATAAAATATTTACAAACTACAATGTATCTTTACAATATGTACAAGTGGCTTTGAAGTCTTTAAAACCGAAATTTTTACAAATTGCGCTGGAGATTTTGAAATTAAAAAGCTACAAATTACTTCTGAACCTTTAAAACTGCTGCTTCAACGGTAGATCTAAGAACTTATAACTCTAAAAATCCAGGGTGCGCAGAGCACAGATAGTCCATTTTGTAGCTTTGTGCTTAACAATAAACAAACCAATTAAAACTACCAATTATCAAACTAATTTTCTTAAACGATTCTAATTGAAATAATTATTAAAATATTTTAAATTAAATTATATATTTTCTATTGTAAAAATGCTAAATAAATGTGAAAGGAATTATCATTTTCGACAATGACGATTTATAAAGTAATGCAACAATATTAAGAATATCTTATGAAAAACAGTTATAATAGCTTTTTCTTGTCAATGCCAGAGTACTTTCATATAGGTGTATAACTTAACATTAACTCTAAGCTTCATAATTCGGGATGTACATTTTTAGATTTCATGCCCAAGTGAATATGTAAGAAAATAGGATGACCACACAATTTAATTAGCGGTAGATGTGATAGCAGTACTTTTTGTTTCACATTTTGCTAGCAAAAAAAAAAAAAATAGTGAGTAATGCGTTTAGCATGCTTAGTGTAGTATTCAAAGTTATAAACAAAAACCATAACTTTTAAGGTTTACATTCAACGAGACTATATATATGATATACGCTTTATTTTATGGAAACGTTCGGAAGTACGGATAACAACAGACTGTGGAAAAAAGTCTGACATGTCTCTTTATTTAGATTCTGTTCGCTTTTACTGAAAATCGATAAACAAACTACATGAGGACTAGAACATCAAGTGTCGTGGTTAATAAATGCAGACAGGGCAAAGTTTGCCTTATCGATTTCAATCTATATTTGTTGATTGAAAAAATATGTATATACAAAATCATTTTCTTATTATTTTGATATTTTTTCTAATTTTCGAGCACATAATTATTTGTTTGATTGAAATTATTAATATTGTTTGTTTGTAGTTAAGCTACACAAGAGCTATCTGTGCTCTGCCCACCACGGGTATCGAAACCCGGTTTCTAGCGTTGTAAGTCCGCAGACATACCGCTGTGCCACTGGGGGTGAAATTGTTAATAAAAATGAAAATCTTGATAACATTCTACTAACCAGTTGATTGTGCGAAATACCTGATGGTTATTTAAAAACAGTTGTCGTAACACATCGAACAAGAAAACCTGACGGTTATTTAAAAACAGATGTTGTAACACATCGAACAAGTGAAGATGTCAGAGAGGTTTTAGCAAATATTTCAACAATATTATTTTGTCTTTTTATATTCCAAGGTTTCAATATACACGTACGATATTTCAACAATAATATTATTTTGTTTCTTTATATTCAAGGTTTCAATACGCAAGTACGATATTTCAACAACAATATTATTTTGTCTCTCAACATTCCAGGTTTCAATATGCACGTACGTTATTTCATCAACAATATTATTTTGTTTAAAATCACAAATAATATTCAACGTTAAAACTGGTACACAATCAAAAACATTTTATTTAGGCCTATCTATGGCCTTCAAAAAGTCAACTTTAACTTTTAACTTTATACACAAGTGCCAAAACACGATAATTATTTTGTTTCTCTATATTCCAGGTTTCATTCAATATCCACGTACGATATTTCAACAACAATATTATTTTGTCTCTTTATATTGAAGGTTTCAATACGCCCGTACGATATTTCAACAACAATATTATTTTGTCTCTCTCTCTATTCAATACTTACATAGATTGAGTTAAATCTTAGAAGTTTAAAGATTTAACCTTTCTCCTATAATGATCAGTACGATAATTGGGTTTTATTTTGAAATTTTAATTGATTAATTAACTTCAGCCTATAAAGTCATATAAAAACAACATAAGGTTCTAATAACGCTTGGAGACAGTTCTGTGAAACCTCCTAAGCGCTATTAATATCTTATACCCAGTAGTATAAAAAGAAAAGCTATACGCTATAGTAGTGCCCTCTAACGGTAATTAGGCCAAAAGCCAAAAGTCATATAAAAACAACATAAGGTTCTAATAACGCTTGAAGAGGATTCTGTGAAACCTCCTAAGCGCTATTAATATCTTATACCCAGCAGTGTAAAAAGAAAAGCTATACGCTATAGTAGTGCCCTCTAACGGTAATTAGGCCTAAAACCAAGTAAAAATGTGTTGTATAAAGAATTTAATTAAAATTGAGAATTAATCATAGGATATTCAGTTGCACAGGAACTAAGCATTAATGACGATTAGAATAATGCTGTAAAAATTATACTTCCATCAATTTTATTTACACGTCAAGGCATATTAATAGTCTTGAGTATCGCGAGCAGCATGATTCATAAACAATAGGATGGAAAAAGATCAATCATAACTTAATCATTATTTTTTTGATGGCATCATTACTTTCCTTAGAAGTCATTACAAGTAAAAAATAACACTATCCTTTCAAAAAAACATTTTAGTTCATTCAATAAACTTTTGAAAATTTGTTATTTAGAGCAGAATTGGGTTTAATGCATAAAGTAGTAGATAGTAGAGAAACTTTTCTGAAAACTGCATAAAAACCAAATAAAAGAGTAGGACGTATATACATACTGAGGAACAATGTAGAACGTGCATGAGAAGAAATAAAGTTCGATGTCTGAAACCGAAACGAAATTATTGAAATGTGTTTGAGTTTATAAAAACCATGTATGTTGAACATTCTACACACGTTAAAGAAATATATCAGCCTCTATTTATATATAAAAACAATGGCATCACCTAGAGACCATGTACCATCAAATTTATGGATCTCACATGTTGCGAAAAACGAAAACGCCACTAAACATATATTACACTTTGTTGAATACATTCAAGAAAACTACAGTACGAATTTTGGAGAAGCTGCATGAAAATAAAACATTATTCTATAGAAGTACCAATAATTTGATCTTACGTATATATTAGATCTGTAGATGGGTAAAGTAGCTCAAAAAAATTAGATTACATACAGAACATCTTACGATATTAGCTACAAGTATTCAACCCAAGTATATGAGTATATGCTTTTTGCCCAAATATAAGTTATTCATTTCAGCTATGTTTGCTAGATCCATAATAATAACATAAGAACAATAAGCAAATAGCAACATAATAACAATAATGTTTATATGAAGGGCTTAACAGAATGACAAGAATACATTACTTAAGAACATACTATGATCATTAAAACTGTTCAACAGACTGCACTGATAAAATTACTCATTGTTAACATTGATACAAAGGGAATACAAAACTTTACTATCGTTTCGAATAAAATAAACAGTAGACAGAATTGGTAACAGGCGTTAGAAAATTTATAACACGTATTTATGGCAAGTATAGTATTAAGAGTTTTTGGTATAAATGTACATGTTTTGGTATTTTAAACCCTTCCCATATAAATTACTGTTAGCATAACACCCCCTTATAGTTTGTATGTACATCTCACCGTCGTCACAGCAACTTGTTTAATATAAAACACATTTATTAATGGTATAACAACCCCTTATAGTTTGTATGTACATCTCACCGTCGTCACAGCAACTTGTTTAATATAAAACACATTTATTAATGGTATAACAACCCCTTCTAGTTTGTACGTACATCTCACCGTCACCATAGTAAGTTGTTTAATATAAAACACATTTATTAATGGTATAACAACCCTTTATAGTTTGTATGTACATCTCACCGTCACCATAGTAAGTTGTTTATATGAAACACATTCGGTTATGAACAGGAAAATACAGAACAAAAAGGTACTCTAAGTGGTTGTTGTTTATTTGTTAATTGATTTTATTTACCACAACCATAACTTCAGTGAAGAAAATATTATATAGAATCCTAATATATTCTTTGATCTGCTACTTTCGTTGCAACAGACTAGTTTCGCCGAATTCACGGCTCAGCACAAGGTACTCTTTCAAGCTAAGTCTATAAAGACACTCTCTTTTTGGTTTTAAGGAACCTTTGTTTAGATTTGTTTTAAAATCGTCCAACTAGTAAACTACTACGTGTGAAACAGATCGAACATCTGGGTTTCACTCTAATCTGTCACTGTCTGAGAGCCGTGAGAATATGGAAAGTAACAGTATGTTGTCAATCTAAGAAAGTCGGTAATTTCGTTATCATCGAATTGGCTTACTTTTTTCAGAACAGAAAGTAGATAACGACATATTTCAAAACGGTTGACGCCAAGATATTCACGATGCTATTATAACCCTGACTACTAAACCTAAGTAGTGAATCGGTTTCTTCCCGCCTTCGATTGCACTAATGACTTAGTTCAGATCAATATTTTACATTAACTGGTTTTAAAGTAATTTATAAAAGCAACTGAGATATGAAAATAATCACCGAATTGAACAAAGTACAAAAAGCGACAAGTTACAAAGTCTAAAAGCTAATTACCTCTTGTCTTTTCTACAGGACATTTTTTTATTTATTGACTGTTTTGAAGACAAGTAATAACTAGTGAACAGAATGGTGCAACATTAATCCTGCTGATAAAGAAATGCAATGGTTCTCAACGCTACCGCCATGGAAATGCCATTCTTATGTACTAAAACAATGAAACATACGCCGATAAACTTCTGTATCGTTATGCACTATAAGCACTCTGTCGGACTTCATCAGAATTATTGGTCACACTCGTCTGTCTGTGCATAATACTAAGTCTTCCCACGTGTAGATGGAGGGATCGCAAAGAATGCTATCTAAAATGTTGTTAAAGATCTATCTTCTTTACGAACTGGAACAGACAAAAAGGCCTAGCATACGACATTGAAGAAGAATTAAAGTTACAACATCAATAAAATTTGAACTTATATTTACCTGTTTGCCACAATAAAGGTGTGAATGCAAGAAATGTTTAAAACTTTAACAACTGTAACACAGGGTATAGAAAATATTTTAAATATTATTGAAACATGAATCTCGAGTTTTATTTGCATTCCATAAACAGCTATCTCATCAAGAAGTAAGTAACGAGCTCTAGCGGCCGAGAATTGACGTTAATAGGTTATAAATAATATAGAAAATAGGAAGAAAGATTGGTTGTCACGAAATGTTATTTAGAGTTGACGTTATTAGGTTATAAATAAGATAGAAAATAGGAAGAAAGATTGGTTGTCATGAAATGTAATTTAGAATTTGGAATACTTACTACAAAATACAATTACCTAACAACTTGTTTACATAAGTAACTATTATTTAAGTACGGGTTGGTCTAAAACTAAGATGCCACACGTCTTGTGAAGATAACAACTAATACATTAAAACGCGTTAGTTTTGGCCAGTCTGTGCGCCTTGTTTATGAGCTGCCTAGAGTCAATCATTAATCTGGAATTAATAAAAAATTTAAAATGAACGGTGTATAGTGTTATGGGAAATGAAATGTTGGATAACCCTGTACTCTTCACTAAAGCTATCCTGTATTACACAGCCCATACTAATGAAAGAAAAGTGTACTAAAATAGTGGTTTTTAGAATTTTTTTGACGTGTGACATTAAGGATCACTAATACAGAATACTGTTTGTTTGTTTTGAATTTCGCGCAAAGCTACACGAGGACTATCTGCGCTAGCCGTCCCTAATTTAGCAGTGTAAGACTAGAGGGAAGGCAGCTAGTCATCACCATCCGCCGCCAACTCTTGGGTTACTCTTTTACCTACGAATAGTGGGATTGACCGTCACATTATAACGCCCCCACGGCTGAAAGGGCACAGCGCAGATTGTTTGATTGTTGCGCAGATTAAACATGGACTATCTGCTCTAGCCGTCCATACACTAAAGGACAGGAAGATAGTCAACAACAACCACCGCCAACTGTTGAACTATTGTAATAGAAGAGTGGGATTTAACTGTCAACCTCCTAATGCACCCACGGCTCCAAAGAGCGGGCAGCAATTTTGCGGCAACGGAACGCGAACAATGAGTCTTCAGGTTTACAGTTCGCCACGCGATCCACTAGGCCATACCCGTCCTGAATTCCGAAAGAACGTAAAAGTTATCTAATAGAATGTTGGTCATTTGCGATTATTGGTCCTTTATCTGCTGATGTCTCAGTAAGTATAACATTTAAAGTAAGTTATTCAAATATAACATTTAAAGCAATGTATTCTTAATATAAGTGAAGAATTAGTAAATAGAGTTTTACCTTGTTAACAATGGTAACAGCGTGTCAGGCAGACTACCACTGTCAGTAGAAGTAGACATATATGAAATCTGTTCATCACAAGAGCTGGTTGAATAAGGTAAGCAGCTTCCAGCTGTGTATTAATACATTCACCTCATTATCAATGTTCACAGAATTCTTCAATGAAAGTAGTTTCAATATTAAAGGATTTTTGCACCTCTCTTTATTGTCCTCCTTGATCATGATGTAACTCAACTACTAGCAACTGTACATCGCACATGATGTAACTCAACTACTAGCAACTGTACATCGCAGTTTAATTCTTCAGTAATTTATTTACACAAATCAGCTTGACCTGAAGAGCATGTGTGGCTCTGGTAAAACCAGGTAATTTATTGACAGAGTTTGAAAAGCTTTGATGTTTCAACCATGTCTTGTCGTATTTGTTTTGTTTTTTTTAATTTCGCGCAAAGCTACACGAGGGCTATCTGCGCTAGCCGTCCCTAATTTAGTAGTGTAAGACTAGAGAGAAGGCAGCTAGTCATCACCACCCACCGCCAACTCTTGGACTACTCTTTTATCAACGAATAGTGGGATTGACCGTCACATTATAACGCCCCACGGCTGAAAGGGCGAGCATGTTTGGTGTGACGGGGATTCGAACCCGCGACTCTCAGATTGCGAGTCGAGCGCCCTAACCACGTGGCTATGCCGGGCCTATCTCGTCGTAATAGATGTCTAAATTCGGGTAATAGCAAATTTCTGTCAGAAGAATTATAATTTTATTCATTATATTTATAGTCTCTGCATAAACTGTTTTCGGGGTCAGTCATCATGTGCTAAGGTATGAAGTATTATCAGCAAAATGATGTAACCGTCCCTAAGCATTTGATGGTTTCGTGATCAGAAATCATGTGCTAGGGTATGTAATATCATCTAGCGAAAAGATGTAACTGTCCCTAAGTATTTGATGGTTTCGTGATCAGAAATCATGTGCTAGGGTATGTAATATCATCTAGCGAAAAGATGTAACTGTCCCTAAGTATTTGATGGTTTCGTGATCAGAAATCATGTGCTAGAGTATGTAATATCATCTAGCGAAAAGATGTAACTGTCCCTAAGTATTTGATGGTTTCGTGATCAGAAATCATGTGCTAATGTATGAGGTAATATCAAGCGAAAAAAAAATGTTTTTTTTTTCATACAATACATTAACACCAGTACAGCTTGAGTATAATGACTACTGTAAAATATTAACACCAGTACAGCTTGAGGATAATGACTACTGTAAAATATTAACACCAGTACAGCTTGAGGATAATGACTACTGTAAAATATTAACACCAGTACAGCTTGAGTATAATGACTATTGTAAAATATTTCTTACATAAATCACTTGCACGGAAGCACTCAATATTATATTTGTTTCCAGGAAGTTATGTTTATACGATTCATTGTTTTTGTGTTGGTTATGTTTATAGGTTATCAGTAATATTTATAGTATCTGTTAGTTGTTTTTGTATGGTGGTTATATTTATAAGTTGTTCTCAATATTTATAGAATTCCTTATGTGTTTCCGCATGAGTTGGTTATTTTTATAAGCTATTCTCAATATTTCTATTATTCACTATTTAATTTTGTGTTGGTTGTCTTTATTGAGTATTGTCGATATTTATACTATTCACTATTTGTTTCTGTATCCATTGTGTTTATAGGTTATTCTCAATATTTACATTATTCATTATTTGTTTTTGTGTGGTTGTATTTACTGGTTATTCGTAATACTTACATTATTCATTATTTGTTTTTATGTTTATAATCTCTAATCCACTACTTATTTTATGTTGCTTGTGTTTATATGCTATTATCAGCATTTACATAATTCACTTTTTTGTTTTATGATGGGTGTATTTTAAAAGTTATTTTTAAGATTTACATTATTCGTTATTTGTTTTTGTGTTGGTGGTGTAAACTTTGTATGAAAGATTTTAGATTATTGTATACTTTTCACATTAAATCATTCGCAACTCTTAAAGACATTACGAAACTATAATCATTAAAAAGAGTTATGACATTACGAAACCATAATCATTAAAAAGAGTTATGACACTACAAAACTATAATCATTTAAAAACTTAAGACATAATGATACTATAATCATTAAAAAAATTTGAAAAAAAAAGTCATGTCTTTGTAGTTATAGCTAAACATTCTTACGAAACTGGAATTTATAACTATCTTACGGACTGTACAAATATGTAAAAACAACGACCACACAAAGAAAATCAAGAATATTTTGTGCACTTTCGAAAAGATCGATAAGACGTGAACTTATACACCACCTGAAACTGGCTAATTGCAGAATCCTTCAATTCTACAAACACCCCGAAGACCATAATCAAGACATTTCACTCAGGCCTTTAGGTTCTTTCTGTCTTCGGTTCTGCAACAGAGTATCATTGTCTCGTTGAGAAGGTAATTCACTGGTTATTGATCTTCGTAACAGTTCACCTAACTAGAGCTAAAGACTCCATTAACAAAATTACCAATACTCTCCCCGATGTTGTGATGCCGTATCACAGTGGTTCTTCTATTAGAACCGTTAGAGTTTATTAAAATTGATAATGATTCAGAAATTTGACGGATCTTCCTTAAACTCTGCTTCAGACAGCAATAAGATACATTTTGATAAATCTTATTTTCATTTGTTAAATGATCTATCTGCAGATCATGGAAAACAGTACAGCACCTGTCTCTGTGGTCATTCATATACTCTGTTCGAGACAGCCTTAAAATATATGCATAGTTGATTTAAGTACCTTACATATAAATTTTTAAATGTCTTAATAGTTAGTAAATGATTTATGTATTAAAAAACATAATTGGCACCTTAATACTAAAAGTTCTACTTATACACTGTTTACTACCAGTTGGACCGACATGTTACATCTTATTGTTTTCTTTTATTGCAACACTCATTGTAAAGAACTGGCCAGAGCAGTAAGTAAAGTGCTCATTTTCTACATAATATATATATATATATATAGACTCCAGCAGTAATTATTGGAACCAATTGTAAGATTGGCGGTATATTTGTTCACATTTTCTTGTGCGGGTCATATTTTACTTGATACATTCTAACCAACAACGTCATGAAAGAACGGGAAATTTCATACATAAACAGTTTAGAAAAGGGTGGTTAATTAAAAAACTGAGCTCTATGAGTAATACTAGGCCCGGCATGGCCAGGTGGTTAGGGCACTCGACTCGCAATCTATGGGTCGCAGGTTCGAATCCCCGTCACACCAAACATGCTCGCGCTTTTAGCCGTGGGGGCATTATAATGTGACGGTCAATCCCACTATTTGTTGCTAAAAGAGTAGCCCAAGTGTTGGCGGTGGGTGGTGATGACTAGCTGCCTTCCCTCTAGTCTTACACTGCTAAATTAGGGACGGCTAGCAGATAGCCCTCGTGTAGCTTTGCGCGAAATTCAAAACAAACTCTCTTACCTATCACCGTTGTCTTATCTCTGCTTTATTGCTTTCCATCGGCTTCCGTACTGGGCTCACTAAACTCATTTTCTTTCTTTCCTTCCGCTAGTTTCCATACGCTGCTCTCTAAGTTCTGCTTTCTTGCTTGCCATTACTTTTCCAACTGTGACCTCTAAGCTCTGTTTTCTTTCCTTCCATTAGATTCCCTACAAGACTTTCTAAACTCGTATTTTCTAATTGTTACTAGATTATCCGATGGAATATCTTGCTACCGGGTTTATTACTGGGCTGTCTGATCTCTATTTCCTGGGCTTTATGCATTATACCTCTTCTGACATCATTTGGTTATAATCGTACTATACTTGCACTTCGCTTTCCTTTCAACTTTATCAAGCTGACTCATACTACTACTATATATAACAAATTTTGTTTATTACAAT
The DNA here is from genome assembly GCF_000517525.1 of Limulus polyphemus. Lineage (NCBI taxonomy): Eukaryota > Metazoa > Arthropoda > Merostomata > Xiphosura > Limulidae > Limulus > Limulus polyphemus. The sequence continues at coordinate 356,537 of NW_013666468.1, forward strand.
AATCACATAGATTTTGAACTAGTTTTATTTTTCTTACTTCCAACATATTGCTTCTTTCTTTCCATCTCTCTTGGTTTATTCGGTCGCTCTCACTTCTCCTAGCCTCTCCTCTTCTGTTGAATGCCTGTGCTTCATCCCTTTTACGTAAATAAGATTATAACGATCGTAATCAAAACAGTTAAACAAGAAAGTAAGTCGATCCCTTCAGTAATCCTCTAATATCTTAGGAGCTGATCAAAATTCGACAGCTTTCTCACTTCTCTTAACCCCAACCGATTCTCACACCGAACTTCATAACACCTTCTGTTAGGCTGCCTTAATTATGCTTCTTTATTTCTACTGGATCTTATGCTATGCTGTCTTAACTCTGCTTCCTTATTTTCCATTAAATTCTCTTTTAGGCTGTCTTAACACTGTTTATTTACTTTTCACTGGACTCTCTGTTATGGTTTGTTTGTTTGTTATTAAGCACAAAACTAAACAAATGGCTACCTAATCTGTATCCACCACAGTTATCGTCATAAGCGTTATAAGCCTACATACAGACTTACCAATGAGCCACTGGGTAGGTGGGGGGCTTATCTGTTATGCTGCCTTAACTTGATATCTTTTTTTTTTCACTCGATTCCCCTTTTAGGATTTTTGTTACTCCTTGTAACTTTCCTTGTCAAAGAACTGACATTTACTTCACTTACTTTTTCAGTTCAGAATGTTCTTTGTTCTCTAAGCAGTTTTCAACACTAATCTTTAATAAAGTGTATTCTAAAAACTAATCTGTATTTTATATATTCATATATTTCTCTCATTACGACCGGCTCCTCATTCTCGGCTCCTCATTCTCGCTTTTGTTTCACTAGATTTAGGAAAAATCTTTCCCACAGACAGACAAACGTTCACATTTCATCAGAAAATATTTGATCTTTCGCATCTGCATATCGTACACATTGTACGTGTCTTATACTTTTAACAAATTTCATATGCTTTATATAATTCTAAAAATAAAAAAATGAGTACATATACTACTTAAAGTTTAATATTCAACTTGTATGATCTGATGCTGCATATTTATAAAACTCATCCATCAACATAAAGCTCTTCCATTACTATTTTGACATGTATATTTGCTGTAAAACTATATAATCGATTAAAACCCCGAATACAGCGAACACTGTGCAAACAATGCTCTCGTTTTAAGTTTCAAGATACTAATAGGGTTGCAGAGTACCCATCAACTCTACGTAAATAAGATACGATAGAAGCTCCTGGGATGATGTAATTATTTCGTCTAGCCCTTTCAGTTACGCGACATTTTCAATTACAGCATGTCCATAACACCAGTTTATTTATCATACTACTAAGATAGCGTTAAGAGTTGTTAGTAAAGTTGGCAATTCCAATCTTATTTTCAGTTTCTGTTGTTATTGTTAAGAAGAACTATAATCGAAACTGACATCACTTAAAGCTAGATTCTTACATATAGCTTTTCTGTTTATATATATTACAACAGATGATCAATAATAAATTTGCCCCCCCCCAGTAGCACAGCGGTATGTCTGCGGACTTACAACGCTAGAATCCGGGTTTCGATACCTGTGGTGGGCAGAGCACAGATAGCCCATTGTGGAGCTTTGTGCTTAATTACAAACAAACAATAATAAATTTTACATCTCAAAAACATACCAGATAAGATTTCACTATAAAGGTAGAATAACTCTTATGACGTTTAAGTTTTGTGAAAGAATAAAAAAGTATTTAAGATATTTGTTTGTTTGTTTTAGCACAAAACTACACAACAGTCTATCGATTTTAGCGTTGTAAGTCAGTAAGCTTACCACTGGGGGGGCTTTTGGACAGATAGAATTCACCACAGTTCCAACCGTAATTTTCTCTCTAGTCAGATTATGAAGTTCGTGAACACTTCGAATTTCTTCTCTGACTGTTAGTATAGTTTGAGACGCCAGTCATGACCTAGTGGTTAGGGTGCTCGAATCATAATCTGCGGGTCGTGGGTTCAAATCCTCGTCACCGAACGTGCTCGCTCTTTTAGCCGTGGGGGCGTTCTAATGTGACGGACAATTCCACTACTCGTTGGTAAAAAGCCCAAGAGCTGGTGGTGGGTGGTGTTAACTAGCTGCCTTTCCTCTCGTCCATCACTGCTAAATTAGAGAGTTAAAATTAGCCCTCGAGTAGCCTTCCACAAAATTCAAAATAAAACAAACCCACAGTTTAAGATCGCTCTTGTCACAGTTATATAATAATTCCTGTGTAGCATAGTAGTCTTTAGAATGTATTTGCTAACCGCAGGGGTGGCATAGAGATCAAATCCGGACGCCACCTCCTTCATATTATTCTCTGGGGGCTCCTGAAGGTACATATCAGCTTTGTTGACATTAGGTCCAGTAGTTCGTTAGTTGCAAGTGGACACACACACATAGATTGTTGTCATATAATGGTTTGTATTCTTAGTTTGTTACGTATCACAATTTCGAATGATTTGAAACCGAGCTAAATGATAATTTAAATTTAGTAGTTAGATATATAGCGATATATATATCCAATTTATGATATTTCCCACAGTTTTCTTGTTTTTTTCATACAAATATATTTTAATACACAAACAACAATACAATTTACAATAACAGTTATTACAAATAGTTATTCCTAAAATGATTTATATACAAAAATTTCACAAACTTACAAGCAATATAAAGTTTTCTTTCTGGTCTGGAACTTCCTTGATATCTTATCGAGGGTTGACGATGAGCGAGTTAATTTCAAATTGATGTAGGTACAATTCACTTAGTAGGGAAGCTAGCTAGCCCTGTTGTTCTCGCTGATCACACGCCGATTACAGGTCGACTTTCCACCGATGAAGCTAGGTAATGTTTTCGTAAAAGTACTAATGTCCGATGTAAATCCACTGAAATTAAATGGTTTGTAATGTTCGAAATTTATTTATGTTCCTGTTCAAATATCTGGTTTCCCGATTAATAAGCGTTAATCACAGTTATAGCTTACGAAGTGTATAACACACCAATTATAATAACCCAATAATTTATACTGTTTTAGGCACGTCGCATTGCTTATATTTATAGGCATGTGGAGAGTTTCTCGAAAATTCAGATTACGTAACAATACAAAGCTACACTGGCGTTTCTGTACACACATATATTGTTGATTCTTACGCTCGAGAATCTTCTACAACTAGAGATAATAGGCGGGAGATTCGCAATACATATTTAACAGTATACGTCATATACATTTCTAAATATCAATCTAATTTAAACAAACATCGATATTAAAATAAATATAGAATAATAAATCCGTCACAAGTTCAACTTAGAACATTTTCAGAAAAATAGCTATAGTCTTTAACTGCTAAAATGGTTTAGATGATAAATAACTTTTCCCGTGCAGGCCAGGTGTGGTTTAAAGGTTATGTCCGGGTTACGGATCTGAAGTTACAAGGTTCGAGCTGCGATATGCCGCTGAACACACACGCTCCGCACTTTCGACTGTAGCTACACTGTCATTGGGATAGTCAATTTCGCTCTTAGCTTAAAAGTACTCTCGTATGCAGCACGTGATGACGCTGAGTTAGTAGGTCTTAATTAGGGATGGCTTATGTGTCATCTCTCGAATAAAGTGTTTTCCAGGTTAAAAAACACCAATACCAGCAGATGTTCACATCATGGTCTGGAAACGTAAGGTATGGGGTATTCACAAATCATTAACAGTTTACAGATCTATTTATTTATATTTAAAATATTAAGATACTTATAAGTTTATATCTTCCAGATTATGGTGGAGTATAACTGATTATACTGAGAGTTAAAAAATAGTGTAAACAGAAATATATAGAATATTGATTTATATATATCTTATATGTATTAATGTAAACAAATTAATTACTGAACTGTGAATTACACCGAAGATTTACTAAGTAAGACTTGCTGAATAATTTCCTTTCAAAAAAGATTTTGGCAAACTTAGTTTTCAAATATGGATGCCAGAAAGTTAATATTTTATCATAACGTATTATTATGGGATAACACCCAAAATATTGTTAACAACGATGGTACCAAAATGACCACTCAATACATATTCTAATCAGCAGAGATTTCAGTTTTATGGTCTATATATTTTATGACATTATGGTATACTTCTAAACAGTTTGTTACTTAGAATTGGTTCATTGGCTTACAAGCTATTTTTCTGCTTCTTATTAATATGAAATACTAAACATATTGTAAAATTATCACACAGTAAGATTGGAAAATATTTGCTTTACGTGATGTTTATAACGATATATAACAAGCTTTACTATATACTTATATCCTCTCAGTAACAATACGTGTTTCTAAAGCTGTTTCATTCTGTAAAAATATCAGATTGAGGACATCAGTCAATTAATAGACAGAAAAAAGTCTCTGTAGTTTCGGAAGAGTAGCTAGATTAAATACCCAAACTGTATAACATGCAGTACCACAACTGAAGGCTATTGCTTCTCAGCAGAGCTGTAGTGACAAATATAGTTATACAGAACACGAGGCTGATGCTTCTCAGCCGAGCTGTAGTGACAAATGTTGTTATACAGAACTGAAGGCTATTGCTTCTCAGCAGAACTGTAGTGGCAGGTGTTGTTATACAGAACTCGAGGCTGATGCTTCTCAGCCGAGCTGTGGTGGCAGGTGTTAGTTTCGATAGTTTACATTTTTTGTCGTTCGTGTTATCCATCAAATGTGATTAAATCTTAACTCTTTCCATAATGTTATTTACCAGATTTTCTCTCTATTTAAGTGTTTTGTTGCCACCACATTTACTTCCCCATCGTGTGAGTGTTTTTATTCGATTCCTGACCAAATATAACCACATATTATTCTGGTGACGAATAACCCGTGTAGACGTAACCTCATTTATATAACATTTAAGAAAACGTTAGAGAAACTCAAAACTGTGACCATTTTGTTTGCTAACTAAGCAGATGACATTACACAACATTACCAAACACTGCTACTGATCATAATTAGTTCATTTAGAACGTCATTTAGTCAACATTAAATAGAATTTCTTACATGGTGATTCTTATACCGTTTAATCCCGTTAAAAAAACACAAGCATAATATAACACAACAATAACAACATATCGCCATTGTCAACATGAAATAGCTTTTCTTACACATTGCTAACAGCCTTTTAGTCCAGTTACAACAACACATGTATAACACAGCACAACAATGCCTTTCCTAAAGTCTAAACCTAGTCACCATGCTATTATTACTTCTATTTTATTAGCTTTGTTTTAAATAGCTTTATCAACATAACCCGCATTGGTTTTTTGTTACCTTCAAACTGCTCTAAATCACCATTTAGCCAATTGTGTCTTCACCACCCTCAAGTACTTTCAAAATTACCTTATTTTTATCCAACGATGCAAAGTGATTCTATTTTGCATAAACGAGAGAGTGTATTCAAATCAACAACAGCTAGTACGAGAAGTAGGTAATATTTTATCATGTTACTTACGTATGTAATGTAATAGTAATGATATTATCATATTTATCATGTTACTTACCTATATAAGTGTAATAGTAATGATGATATCATATTTATCATGTTACTTACCTATATAAGTGGAATAGTAATGATAATTTCATATTTTATCATGTTACTTACGTATGTAAGTGGAATAGTAATGATAATATCAGAATCACTGCTGTTATATGTTTGAAGTTATGTGGCGTTCTTACCTAATTATTTATTAGGTATTTCTTTGTTCAGCTTAACAATATTTACGACACATTTATGACCTTACTGTACGTACTTACACGGTTTTTTTATTGTTTTTGTCATCAGTAAAAATATATAATAATTTTTAGTTCTCTTTATCCTCGCTTGTTTACTTAATTCAACTTTGCTTGCTGCTTTTTACAGATAATTGTTAAATTGCTTAAACCCTAAAATACTCACAAACTCAAGTATAATTCTACATTAAAGAAATTTTACAAAATGAAAAGCAGTGCACTGTTTTATAAAATACATTAAAGAGTATAATGCTACACTTTTCATGGGCATTTTTAATATATACCTACGATGTTTTCAATAATCTAACTATCTAAACTGAATCAGCTTAAGCAATAACCTTTATATGGCAGAAAATGTAGATACAGTGTTATGTTTTCGAGTAAAACTTTGTTGATCTAACTTATAGATTCCTAGTTTTAAAAGTAATTGAGTCTCAAAATTAAAATACATGTTTTTGTAATGCTAATAAATATTACGTCTTGAAAACTTTAAACATGTTTCTATTTGTTTACTTTTCATCATTTTTGCAGAAACAGTAAAACTAGCCCCCCCCCAGTGGCACAGCGGTATGTCTGCGGACTTAAAACGCTAGAATCCGGGTTTCGATACCCTTGGTGGGCAGAGCACAGATAGCCCATTGTGTAGCTTCGTGCTTAATTACAAACAAACAAACAGTAAAACCAGATTATAATCGGCCTCATATTTTACTCGATATTTTAGGGGTTACGTAATTACAAAAGCACATAAATAAAATGTATAAAAAGTGTTGTCCACCAGGTTTTTAAAAAATAAATTTATTTTCAGTTAACAGTCCTACCAAAGGTGTTACTATATTACTCTGGAAATCATTATACAAAACTCATTTAATATTAATAAATCAAAACAACTAAAAGTAAATCAGAACGTGGTGTCAAAAAGATGAACAGTAAAGAAAATATGAAATTGCTTTTTTTTAAAGAACTTTTTCACAAATTTCAAGACTTTGCTTCGTTTTTCACAAGTTCACACTTTGATTTGCTATATGCCTAACTGTACTTCTTTTTTACCACTATCTCAGTTAGCTCCTTGATCAAACTTAATTTTTTATCGTATTATTTTTTTCATAAGTTTCTCGAGTACTTTGGCATCAGATGGTCATCCTCTTTGTAAACATTTCTGACTTCCAGTGCTCCAGTTAGACTATATTGATAGGAATCCTCATTCATATCAATGAAGATCACGAGGCATGAGTCTAATTAAGAGTAACATTTCGCTGTGTGGCTAACCCTGAAGAATAACGCTCGGGTCTGTTTGCTCAACTTGATTGTGATCAGATTTATCGACAAGTTCGTACCATTGAGCTCTTTGGATTTGTTTGCAGCCATTTTATTTTCTTTCATTTTGTTTTTTAAAAGAAAAATAATGAGCAACCTTTTCAAAAAATTTTGGCGAAATCCATAACTTGAACGAAATTTCGTGGAAAAACACCTGAACAAACAGAATTAAGCAGGAGTTGATCCTAAGTAAGACTAGAAACATAAAACGATCTATCACTAAACTGTGGAACTTAGGATTACTGCTCTGATTGTTCTACAGGAGGGATTGTGTGAGGCAAAGTAAGCAAAGAGAGCGTTTCTATTTAGGCTTGATGAGATTTACATTCTTCAGCTTTACCCAGCTACAGTGGCTGCTATTTAACAGTCAGAAAACTAAAGTATTTGCGATTCCTTATTTTATGTGCAAGTGGACTCTTGCAAATTATCCATCGCATAATGACAATAAAAAAAAGTTTACAACTGAGAACATTTCATCATGATATAATAGTTTTACAAAAAAAAATCGTGAATCCGTAAAACAATGTCAATGGCTAGATGTTATGCCAAAATACTTTCTTCGTATTATAACAAAGTAATTTTGTAAATAACTTGTAGGTTTCTCGATATGTATCTTATTCACTGTTACTTTAAAATGTAAATATTCCTCGAAATAGAAGTAAATTTGGATAAAATTTATATTATAATATTCTTATTTGTATGATACTATTTTTGGCCTAAAATAAAGGTTGCTGGAGATGGCATGCTTAATGTTTGTAAAATTCCGGGAAAGATCGTTTCAAGTTTTCTTATTAGGCTTAGTAGCGCGAAATTATTAATTAGGCACAAGATATTTATTACTTGAATTTGAATGTGAAGATTCTAATTAATTAAATATAAGAAATAAAATAAGTAAACGCTAATTCGAGCATAGCTTCAATGAAGAAGTTTGAGCTATAAGCTGTTCATTGAAATTTATTACAGTACTGAAATATTCTTCAAAATATTACAATTATGTAGTAATAAGTCGCTTTTAAAGTTGTTTTAAAGACTTCAATTATGCAATAAATCTAACTTTTAAAGTTGTTTTAAAGACCTCAGTTTTGTAATAAATCATTTTATAGTTGTTTTAAGGACCTCAATTTTGTAAAAAAAAATCGCTTTTAAAGCTATTTTGAAGACCTCAATTTTTAATAATTTACTCTTAAAGTTGTTTTAAAAACCTCGTTTTTCTAATAAATTGCTATTAAAGTTGTTTTAAAGACCTCATTTTTGTAATAAATCACTTTTAAAGTTGTTTTAAAGACCCCAATCTTGTAATAAGTTGCATTTAACGTTCTTTTAAACGCCCCAACTTGCCCCAAATTTCAAAATGGTTTTACAAATTAAATTTGCTTTTAATTTATTGAACTGTTCCACATTAGCATTGTTTTTGAAATAATTTCAACTACTTTTTTAGTGATAGACCTGAAATAAATGAGCAAAAATAGTCAAATTATACACCCAAGAAATCTTTAATTATCCAATTCATCTTAAAATAGGCTACTTCATAACTGGGTTTATTAAAGAATCCGTAACATTTTCAATCATACTTCCTTGGGTTTTAGCATTGCTCTGAAAATTTTAGACATATTTTTGTGAAGAATGAATAGAACGTAGAAGTTATGTTTCTTTTTTTCCATTAAATAGTCATAAAATTCAGTACATGGCAGTGTAAGGTGTATTTTGACTATGAGCAGTGTTTTAAGTTTCTCGACATTCAGACCTGTACGAATTTGGGTTTCTCACCACAAACTTTCGAGAGGCAGAAGAGCGCGTGTTATAACTATGATAAAGTCAAGTATACCTATTACATTCGTGATTCGATATGACTGACAGTTTGATGTCTTTACCATAAAACCGGGACGTTTTGTGCGTAAACTGGAGAGATTACTACTCTAAAACTCGGGGTTCGAATAGCTCGTTCTGCAAGTTTTTGCTTAAAAACATAAAAACAATGAATTGTTCCAAATAAGTTAAACAATGTTAATAGTTTGGTTATGTAAAACGATATATTAGAGTTTAGTTTTATTAACACTCGTCTTTCTCACTTAAATACGAACTTAATAATGGAAAATATTCAAAGCACAACTTAATTGTTAAATAAATGACTTTTCCAACAAATGTTTTTATTTTATCTATTAAACACTAGAAATTAAAATGAACTCACAAACTGTTAGTATATCGTTACAACGCTAAGATATAAAGTGTCTCACGATCGTTTAAAAAAATACTTATAAACAACATCATGTAAACCCCAAAACAAAATATCTAGTAATAATGTTGATTGTTCAAGCTTTTGGTGTTTATAAATTCAACGTATATAAAAAAGTACTGAAACTAGCATTAAAACTATATTTAATTGATAATATTGATAACTTAGGCTTTTAGGAGTTCATAATGACAATTATATACGTAGTTCAAGAGCAAAATAAAAAGAGATTTAATTCATAAAATTATGTGTATTGTCATGTAAACATAAATACTGGAGAAATCAGCCTTTAAACATTTTGATGTAAGGTGAACTGAAGAATTGCAGAATGTTGTTATATTTATAATGATTATAAATATAACAACATTCTGCAACTCTTCAGTTCACCTTATATCAAAATGTTTAAAGGTTGAACACATTATAAATATAACAACATTCTGCAACTCTTCAGTTCACCTTATATCAAAATGTTTAAAGGTTGAATAGTGTTCAACCTTTAAACATTTTGATATAAGGTGAACCGAAGAGTTGCGGAATGTTGTTGTTGCTTGTTTGTTTTTCTTCAAATTTCAATAAAGTTTTGGGATCAGTGAGAGTTTAATATCGCGAGAAAGATGAGCTAACCAATAAAAACCGTTCACGTGTTCTTTAAGGAATTGATTAAATTTCTTGAGCTTAACTGTGTGATGATCTTATATTGATGTTTTCCAGCTTAGTGGAAAGTGCGATAAAGTTTTCCAAAAAAAACAAATTAAAATTTCCAATTCTCAGTTAAAAGTAAAGAACTTGGAGCATCCAATCTTTGTGAAGAAGCGATCAATCCTGCTAATATATTTGCGTGTAGAAATATCGTTGCATTGTTTTGCTCTCTAAAAATAAACACAGATGTTAAATCAAGCAGAGAAACGGGTTGATTCTGATGGAAGAAACGGAGTTTTCTTAGTGCATGCAATTGTGAAGAATCTATATGCACATTTTCCTCAGTTCTTAATAAAATATCTGATCTAATTGAATAAAATTTTCAACCTTAAATGTAAAGCTGTTTTCAAGCATCACGAGTCTTTATCAAAAATAGCCATTTCTCACTGACCATTTGTTAGTACTAAAGTTTCACGTATTCACATTTTGTTTTCGTGTGCAAAGACAAAAGTTCAAACTAATTTCAGGATAGCTACCAAATGTTTCTTATTTAATTAAAAATGAGTTTTTCTAATCAGAAATATTTTATGTTATTTTATTGTAGCATTAAATAATTCAAAAAAACTGACAATATATGTTCTTTGTGTGCTTCATCTTCTTCTCAAAAGTTTGGAAACTCCTATATCTGAAAAGTTATTTTTTCAAAGCAAACAGTGGAATTTCTGTACACTCTAATAATGTTAAATATTAATGCCAATATTAATTAGCTCAGAAAATACAATAATGTAACTTAAGTTGTATTATCAAGTTTATATATATATATATCTTTCCTTGTATGATTAACTTGTCTAATGTACCCTGTTACCCTGACAAGAAATCATGGCCAGGTGGTTAAGGCGCTCGTCTCGCAATCTGCGGGTCGCGGATTCGAATCCCCATCGCATCAAACATGCTCGCCCTTTCACCCGTGGGAGGCGTTATAATGTGACGGTCAATCCCACTATTCGTTGTTAAAAGAGTAGTCCAAGAGCTGGCGGTGGGTGGTGATGACTAGCTTGACTAGCACTAGTCTTTCACTGCTAAATTAGGGACGGCTAGCGCAGATAGCCCTCGTGTAGCTTTGCGCGAAATTCATAACAAACAAAATGACAATTAGGAAACTCCATACTAATTTGTTTTAATTTTCAGTTAGTTCTTTAGATGTTGATCTATATGGTGTATACTTCTGAATGGACAGTCTGTCTGGAAATGATTAGATTTGGACCACAAAATCCAGACCTAATTATTTCCGGTTAGATTGCTCATTCAGAAGTACAGGAAGTTTTCAGATGGTATTTTTCTATTTTTATCTAAAGTTAATTTAAATTATAAAGTAGGCATAAACCATTACAGGTGTATGCCTTTTCATAGGAAGACCATACTTATGTAATCAATCAGTTCTGGTTATAAACAAAATAAATCTGTGCAGTGCTTTGTGGCTAAAAAAGAAAAATTGTATAGATCTGAAATATTAACCTTGCATAACTCAAACATTGTATTACACAAGAAATGTGAAACACTTCTATAGTTAAACGTGATTTTTACCACATTTATTAAGCTTGAAAAGGGTAATTACTTTGTTGGGTGAAGTGTCTTATGCCACAGTGTTGAGTTTCTCGTAGCTCGCACAAAGTTTGCGTTAAAAGCTTTGTTAGATAAAAACATCTCAGTATTGACAGTTTTGTAGCTCATACAAAGTTTGCTGTAAAAATAATTGCAATCATATATAGGTTTGGTAATACTAGTAAAACCGGGTACCTATGGTGTTAATTTTCGTGAATATTTAATACTGTCAGGTTTCATAATGGTTACATATTTCTCTGTTGATTTCAAAATAATGATAGTTTTGTTTCGTGTTGATTCTTAAGATGATCAGGACGTGCATTACTGCAATTGCGCGAACGCTTAAAACTAAATCAGTGATTAGTGTATTGGTATGTAATAGATGGATCTAAACACTTAAAGACTGGCGTGTTATGTAAGCAGTAATTTATTTCGTTTTTCTTCATGGTAGTTAAATCTTGTTGATTATAATATGTAACACTTAAATAATTTTTGAATTACAAATACGCTTACGAAGGCTATTTTTCATTATTGTTAGATTACTGCTGTAGTTATGTAAAACACTATGTATATTTAGTTATGTTAATTTTAAAATATTTTATTCCTGAACCATACAATTAGTTTATTTTTGATCAGAAGCTCTTTATGTTTGGTTTATGATAGCTAGACAATGGTACTGTTGATGTTCATACTGAATATTATGAGACATCTAGTTTTATGATATCCAGAACGGTACTGTTGATGTTCATAGTGAATATTATGAAACAACTAGTTTTATGATATCCAGAACGGTACTGTTGATGTTCATAGTGAATATTTTGAGATAAATAGTTTTATGATATCCAGAACGGTACTGTTGATGTTCATTATGAATATTATGAGACATCTAGTTTTATGATATCCACAATGGTACTGTTGATGTTCATAGTGAATATTATGAGACAACTAGTTTTATGATATCCAGAATGGTACTGTTGATGTTCATAGTGAATACTATGAGACATCTAGTTTTATGATTCCAGAATGGTACTGTTGATGTTCATAGTGAATACTATGAGACATCTAGTTTTATGATGTCCAGAATGGTACTGTTGATGTTCATACTGAATATTATGAGACATCTAGTTTTATGATGTCCAGAATGGTACTGTTGATGTTGATAGTGAATACTATGAGACAACTAGTTTTATGATATCCAGAACGGTACTGTTGATGTTCATAGTGAATATTTTGAGATAAATAGTTTTATGATATCCAGAACGGTACTGTTGATGTTCATAGTGAATATTATGAGACAACTAGTTTTATGATATCCAGAATGGTACTGTTGATGTTCATAGTGAATATTATGAGACAACTAGTTTTATGATGTCCAGAACGGTACTGTTGATGTTCATAGTGAATATTTTGAGACAACTAGTTTTATGATATCCAGAATGGTACTGTTGATGTTCAAAGTGAATATTTTGAGACAACTAGTTTTATGATATCCAGAATGGTACTGTTGATGTTCATAGTGAATATTATGAGGCCACTTGTTTTATATTATCCACAATGGTATTGTTGATGTTTGTTATGTTACCGTTCCTTTTCATGATAATCGCAATAGTTCCAGTTTTCACGGTGGACAGAGTAAATGTTGGTTTCTATAGCGACCATAATGATACTGTACTTTCGGTAGGAACTGGAATGATACTTTACTGTACGTTTCTGCGTGAATCGAAAATAAGTGCATGAAAACAAAACTTTCTCTCACTTCTTTTCAGGTAACACTGTTATTACCAATAAAATTGCAAAATCTTCTAATTTCCTTATTAATAACTTTCGGGTTAAGTTTCATTTAAAATGTTGCAAATATTTCTTCTATAAATTAGTAAAATATTCTATAAATTAACAAAAGTCCCAGTGCTAAGCGTTATTCATTCCTTTGGATTCAGGAGGATGACGGGACGGTGGGCGTGGGCGTCGTTCACCTTACAGGACTACAGAATACTTGCATAAAATCTAGAAATCCTCCCCCAATTGGCCAGCTTCTTATTATTATCAACATAATATCTAATTTATACTAGTTGCTCTAGAGATCTAGATCATACCCAAAAATCCCTGAAAGTTTCGAAAAGTAGGCACAGAGGCCGTAGAAAGGAAGAAAAATGAAATGGCTGCCAAGTGCGTAAAAATAGTAAACGAATTAATTAAAAGGTTTTTAAATCCCTTTGGAGGCATACTCAAAAACCCTGAAAGTTTTATTGTGATCAGAGTTCATAGAGTAGGAACCAAGGTAATAGGAAGTAGGAAAATTCAAACGGATGCCAAGCTCTTAAATATGGGAAAATGAATTAAATAAGGAACTTTAGAATCCCTCTGGAGAATATTCTAAAACCTCTGAAAGTTTCACGCTGAGCAGAGGTCAGTAAGTTGGAAATTTTTTCTTACAGACAAATCCACAAACACAAGTCTCTTTATATATATAGTAAGGATACTAGCTAAAGAAATTTTTGAATGAACAATGAATCGATAATTTCTAGCACTTGATAAAATAAATCCGTCATGGGATACAAGAAAAACTTGGCACCGCTCGGGTAACCTCAAGACAATAGTAAATACACTTTTAGTTAAGTTTAAACTATTAATAAAACAGCAGTAAAGAGCAAGAAATGAGGGCGTATCCGTTGTTAACCGACTAGTGCTTAAAGGTACGTTATTTATATTCACAAATTATATGTATATATATATTGCATTCAACACACAGCTTGAAAACTTAAAACAAATCTTTTTTACCCATTGTTAAGCCATTTTTCGAGTAAACTGGAATAAAATTTTCCAAACTCGAGTGAGCTTTCCATGTTTAAGTAATTTTTACAAGTTTCAAAATATATTGATTTTTATGGGTATCGTTTTATGTGTTGCTTATCTTAAGGATTATAATAAAAAGTATGAAACTGGAGACAAAAAATACTGGCTTTCAGCAAATGACTTTTAAGTCCTCTGAAAGCACAAGACTGAATTGTTTGCATATAATTATTATTTTTTACTTGTTAACTTTCATTAATTTCAGAAAACGGGTATTTGACTCAACAAAATTGAATATATTCCACTGAGTAAAGTTTATTTTCCTTTCACTATAAAGGAAATTTAATTTTCACAAATGTACAGAAAGAGAAAATTCCTATTTCGTGAAAACATTCATCCCTTCTTTTTTTTCAAAGTCTGTCTAAAAATTTCTTTCTCGTAATTCAAAAAGAAATGTTTTCCTCTTGAAATGATGAAGAATTCGACATTATTTTGGCGAGACAGTTTGAAAATAAGAAAGATAAATAATATATAGATACATTGATTTCAGTACTTTGTCAAAATACTTTCAAGAAGAAGCTTGTGACTGTCTTTTTAATAGGTTTGTTTGTTTGTAGTTATGCACAAGGCTACACAATGGGTTATCTGTGCTCTGCCCACCACGGGTATCGAAACCCGGTTTCTAGCGTTGTAATTCCGCTGACATACCGCTGTGCCACCTTTTTTTAAAAATAGGAACTAGCTCTTTCGGTTAAATCTTACACGTCATATATTCATTTTGTTTTATCTTGTTTACTCGACATTTTTATTTGATTCGTATTAATCTTGATTTTTAGATACAGCGTTTTCTTTAAAACTGGAAAAATTAACAAATTAAAGAGCAGTATTTTTTAAAGTAACAGGTACAACAGTCATCGTGTTGTTGGTATTTTTGGGCAGATTTGCAGTCATACTCCAAACTCTTGGCCTGGCATGGCCAGGTGGTTAGGGCGCTCGACTCACAATCTGCGGGTCGCGGGTTCGAATCCCCATCACACCAAACATGCTCGCCCTTTCAGCCATGGGGAGGGGGGGGCGTTATAATGTGACGGTCAATCTCACTATTCGTTGGTACAAGAGTAGTCCAAGAGTTGGCGGTGGGTGGTGATGACTAGCTGTTTTCCCTCTAGTCTTTCACTGCTAAATTAGGGACGGCTAGCGCAGATATCCCTCGTGTAGCTTTGTGCGAAATTCAAAACAAACAAACAAATAAACAATACTCCAAACTCAGAAGTATTGTCACTTCCAAGTAATATTCCCTCTCAAATACTTTTAATCATCTTTAACAATAAAACAATATATATATATATATATTAAAACTATAAACATATCTTGAAATGAGTTTAAATCTGTATATAATTATACAGAATTATAGTAATACTATCCGCCTACAGAAACACCATCCACCTATAGAACCTTGGTAACACAATAATACAATCCATCTGTAGAACTCTTAGATAATATGCAAAATGCGTGTAGTTCTAGTGCTACTCACCAGAAGGCGCGTTAGTTAATGACTAAGAAAATAAATCATAATGAAACGAAACGAGTTCGTTGTATTAATTTCGGTTCAATCCATTCGAGCAGGATGTCACTTTTTGTTTGGAGAAAGTTTATAGACGAACCCAATTAAAATCCTTATAAAATTAATTCTTTGGGGGAAATGTCGCGAAAAGCAGCTTAAAAGATCTGCTATAACCCGGTTGTGGTTAGAGTAAAGAAACAAAAAGTTAAGTATACTACCTTCTTTCTCTGTTGTAATTAGCAACGAAATCGTTTCAAGTTCCATAATTATGTGAATACATTGTCTTTCAATTAGCTATAAAATAAGGAAGAATAGTTACAAAATTAAAGTGATTATTTCTGCACATATAAAAACTATTTTCCCGAAACCGACATAACTCAGTGACAAGTGGTAAATTGTAGCATTTTAAATAGCTTGTCTGCTGGATAATTCAAAAGAATAAATTAGTAGCGTCAATGATACATATTCTTCAAATTCTATATATATGAGATCACTGGGGTGAATAAAATACGTCTCAAAACACATTGAAGTTTCCTGCTTTATTTATTATATAAGCAGTTACTTCTAAAGAATCCTGACAGTGAACAGCACATCTCAAATGCTACACAGAATACGAAAGAAGATTATACAGATTAAAAAGAATAGAACGTTCTAAACTATTCGTGATGACGTAATTTATATGGATCAACATATTTTCCCTAATCTGGTTAGCATTTGCAGCATAATTTACACAGTTTTAATGATATAACTAGATAATGAAAAAAATTTATTCGTTTCTAATCTTATCTATATAGCTTCAAAAGGTAAAAGTGCTACTTAAGTTCATAAAGTTAACTTTATGAAAACGTAAAAAATAATCATAGTATGTAACACTACAACCTGCAAGTGATTTCTAAATAATCATATCATGTAATACTACAACTTGCAAATGATTTCTAAATAATCATAGTATGTAACACTACAGCTTGCAAGTGATTTCTAAATAATCATAGTATGTAATACTACAACTTGCAAATGATTTCTAAATAATCATAGTATGTAACACTACAACTTGCAAATGGTTTCTAAATAAATATAGTATGTAACACTACAACTTGCAAATGGTTTCTAAATAATCATAGTATGTAACACTACAACTTGCAAATGGTTTCTAAATAATCATAGTATGTAACACTACAACTTGCAAATGGTTTCTAAATAATCATAGTAGGTAACACTATAACTTGCAAATGGTTTCTACTCTTTTTATGATTTAAAGGTTTCAATATGGTTTCCGTTCAGTTTAGTTTAATAACGAATTTATTATCATTTAGGTTTAAATCCGTTGACGAAAACTTTTTTGATTATTATATTTTGTTCAGTTTTGTTTAATAATGTTTTATGTTCATTTGTTTTCTGTTCAGCTTCGTCTACTTACGATTTACCTTGTTTTCCTGTACAGTTCAGTTTATTAACGGTTTACTCTTGGTTCCTTGTTAACTTAGTCTACTTATGGTGTACACTTGTTTGTGTTCAACTTAGTTTACTAATGTTTGCACTTATTTTCTGTTCAACTTAGTTTACTAATGTTTGCACTTATTTTCTGTTCAACTTAGTTTACTAATGTTTGCACTTATTTTCTGTTCAATTTAGTTTACTAATGGTTCACACTTATTTTCTGTTCAAGTTAGTTTACTAATGTTTGCACTTATTTTTTGTTCAACTTAGTTTACTAATGTTTGCACTTATTTTTTGTTCAACTTAGTTTACTAACGATTTACAGTTGTTTACACTTATTTTTTGTGAAGATTCTTAAAGAACAGTCTATACACAATGTGAAGATTCTTTAAGAACAGTCTATACACAATGTGAAGATTCTTTAAGAACAGTCTATACACAGTGTGAAGATTATTTAAGAACAAAACGTCTCCATTTTTTATACTAAAAGTAAACTTCATCAGTCGAAGATAGTTTTGACCTCTGAAGTCATAATGTAGATTATTTTCTTTGTAAACATTATAACTATATCATTTATAAACTACTGAACAAATAATAATGCTATCTAGAACTTTCTTTCCAAAACCACGTTCCGAACATCCCCCAGTGAAACAGCGGTAAGTCTACGGACTTACAACGCTAAAATCCTAGGTTCGATTTCTCGCGGTGGGCACAGCAGATAGCCTAATGTGGCTTTGCTCTACATAAAATAAATAAATAAACATTCGGAACATATAAGCCAAG
Source organism: Limulus polyphemus (assembly GCF_000517525.1). Classification (NCBI taxonomy): domain Eukaryota; kingdom Metazoa; phylum Arthropoda; class Merostomata; order Xiphosura; family Limulidae; genus Limulus; species Limulus polyphemus. The sequence goes on from NW_013666468.1 coordinate 374,700, forward strand.
TAATGGTAATAATTTATTGATAGCGTGTTCCTATAGTTACTTGAAGTCTTCCAGAGCAAACAACTGTAAAAATATTCTAAAAGGCATAGTAAATTATGAGAAAAAAACAATAAACGTGGCTAGGAAACATAGTAATCTTCTACTAATTTTAGCAGTTTATGTTTGACTGCTATTTATACAAAATGACTTAGTCTAAACATGAAGCAATCTGTATAACATTGTTAACAGAAGAAAGTTGGCCGAATTTTGTTGGCTTTCTTGAGATAATTTTGTTAACAAAAGTATTTTCTGGAAAATGATGTTAAGCCAATGATAAGGTATTCCCATGAAATGGTTTATACAGCAAGCGAAGATCCATTAAATGTGAACAGTATTTGAAATTCTAAGCTAGCCATATTTAACATACACATTCAACTTTATCCTTTATATATCAGGCAGACTTTCACCTTATTTATCATGTGATCGACTACAGAATTTCGGAAATAGAAGATAAAATAAAAAAATAGCTTGTAACAAAGTTGAATAAAGTTAGCAAAAAAAAAAATTGTTATTACTACAAGATAATCTATTTCTCCCAATTTATTTATTCAAGTGCTTATTTTTGATCATACAATATAGATTATTTTTGTTTGTCAGACTAGAAATAATAAGAAAACACTTATTTTAAACATTTATACACCACTAACAGCTGAAGTGCATAACTGTAATACCAAATACAATTTAAACTGAGAAACTGCCACTAAATTTAGTAAAACTAAAGGGAATTCAAACTAAGCAACTTCCATTGAATATAGCAATAATATTGGGAAATCAAACTAAACAACTTCCATTGAATGTAGTAATAATATAGAGAAGCCAAACTAAACAACTTCCATTGAATGTAGTAATAATATAGGGAAATCAAACTAAGCAACTTCCATTGAATGTAGTAATAATATAGGGAAATCAAACTAAACAACTTCCATTGAATGTAGTAATAATATAGGGAAACCAAACTAAACAACTTCTATTGAGTGTAGTAATAATATAGGGAAATCAAACTAAACAACTTATATTGAAATTAGTAATAATATAGGGAAATCAAACTAAACAACTTTAATTGAATGTAGTAATAATATAGGGAAATCAAACTAAACAACTTTCATTGAATGTAGTAACACTAAAGGATTTTTTAACTGGACAGTTTTCTATTAGTATATTAATACTAATTTTAAATGTGCAGTTTCTGTGAGCATAGCAAAACTAAAAAGAAGTTAAACAGAGCAATTTCCTGTGAATATAGTAATATTAAAGGGTTTATTAACTGAGCAGTTTCCTGGGAATATAACAATAATAAAGGTTTTTTTTTAACTGAGCAGCTTTCTGTGAGTATAGTAATATTGAAAGTAATTTTAACTGAGCAGTTTCCTGTGAACATAGTAATACTGAAAGGAAGTTAAGTTGAGCAGTTTCCTGTGATACTAAATGAAAGTTAAACTGAGCAGTTTCCTGTGACTCACCAAGCATCAACGGAACATTTCTGACTTAACAACATTGATAATAGGGTTATTTGGTTAAGCAATCATTGTACCAGGAAACTGCTCAGTTTAACTTCACTTTAGTATCACAGGAAACTGCTCAGTTTAATTCACTTTAGTATCTCATTATTTTCAGAAATGTTCCGTTGATGCTTGGTGAGTCTCATTATTTTCTCCATTGCCTATCATAAGAAAAATCGATTTCTTGAAACTTGAAGTGAAGAAAGCTTAATTATAGTATAAAGTCATGCTGAAATTGGGATATGTGCTTGGTTTTATTTCGGTAATATGTAATTAGAGCAGCCGAACTACGAGTCAGTAGCTTATTCGCTATCTCCAATCCTTCCTTTTATTAAAGGCTTTCGAACAATTCTTTCCCCTGAAGTGAAACCCATTTTTTCTTCTAAAACTAACTTCCCTCACGTTAATAAGTGTACTTGTTAGGCTTCATTATATGATCATTTTTCTGTTTTTCGTTACAGAAATTATAGGCATTGCTATAAAATATTTACTTTCATCCTCGCAAATGTTAACACAGATCCTCAAAGTGTTTCTAGTGTATTGTTTAATTGCGTCGTGTTTAATATAAGCAAAATTTCACCTACTTTTGTATGAAAAATCAAATATTAAATGGCATACAACTAACGGAAGTAATTTTTGTTGATTTTAATTGCTATAAATACTTAATGTTTAAAGTAAATTTATTGCAATGACCACTGTCTACTTTATAGTCACAAAATAAATGTAATTTGACATAAAGTTATTTATCCCACAAATTTCACGTTATGCAGATAAATTACTTCAATAAAAGTAATGTTTTCTCTCACAATCAATGTTTAAATCAACCTTTTCTGGTATGATGTATTCCGTTATGTATTTTACTTCAACAAATCATTTGTCGCGTTAATTATCTAATTATCATTGTCACGCTTAGAATACGTACACAAACATCCAAGTATTCTTAGCGCAAGATTTCTAAGACATCGTGAATCCAAGCAACTGACAGAATTGCCAGGAAACGTCAGACCTTCAACTTAAATGAAACGCTATTTATTTCACGCTTCATTTCTTTACTTATCAAATTAACATTATTAATCTTGCTGATCAAAGCATTCACTGAGTACAAGCCTCTCTGGTATTGAAAAATGACACTTCATACTTGAGGGAGTCGTCACAATTTATGTGTTAAAGTCTAGCTTACACCTGCGTTACAGTAACTAGCTGTTGATAAACAAATATCCTGATAAAATTGAATATATGAAACATGTTACATGTTAGACGATAAACAATGCCAGATCTGGATAATTTTATTAGCATTACCTCACAGAAAACATTTAGTGTATAAATATTTGCACTGTTGATTATGATAAATAATTTATTTTTATCAGTACAATCCAGATTTAACACATTTGTGCATGTGCAAGACTTTCTCTGTGCTACTATAACCAACTAATGGCACTGTAGCTTTCTTGATTGTCCTTAATGAGGCACACAATTAGTCCACTGCTATTCAGTATCCTAGCTCTACTGATTCTCCTCAATGCGGTAAATATTAATCCACAGCTATTCAGTATCCTAGCTCTACTGATTCTCCTCAGTGCGGTAAATATTAATCCACAGCTATTCAGTATTCTAGCTCTACTGATTCTCCTCAGTGCGGTAAATATTAATCCACAGCTATTCAGTATTCTAGCTCTACTGATTCTCCTCAGTGCGGTAAATATTAATCCACAGCTATTCCGTATCCTAGCTCTACTGATCTTTCTTAACACATGTGTAACCATCAACAAACAAACGTCAAGTTACCAACAAACAAATATTTTGGATAATTAAAATATTGAACAATGATATGGCTTACTATAACAAGTTATCGTTATTATTCATTCTTAAATGTAAAAAGATCAGAAAAACAAAACCACACTTTCACTAGGACAAAGTGTTGAATTGTGTTTGTAAATTAAGATATGAAATTGATTAATACGAACATCAGGAAAATGGGATAACAAAACACAATATGCTACCATAACCAACTGATAACACTAGATTTCTTGAGATGAATTCTCTTCTAGTATAACTTTCTTTGAGCTAAACATTTATCCACAGATATTTGAAATCATATCTCTCTATTGACCCTCTTTAATACGCTAAAAGTTATCCACTGTTAATTAGTAACTTGGCTCTCTATTTAACCTCCTTAATGCACTAAAAGTTATTCACAGTTACTTAGTATCATGGTTTCTCATGATCACTTTTAATACGCTTAATAGTTATTCACAGTTACTTAGTACCCTGGTTTCTCTTGATCACTTTTAATACGCTTAATAGTTATTCACAGTTACTTAGTACCCTGGTTTCTCTTGATCACTTTTAACACGCTAAATAATTATTCACAGTTACTTAGTATCCTGGTTTCTCTTGATCACTTTTAATACGCTAAATACTTATTCACAGTTACTTAGTACCCTGGTTTCTCTTGATCACTTTTAATACGCTAAATACTTATTCACAGTTACTTAGTACCCTGGTTTTTCTTGATCACTTTAATACGCTAAATAGTTATTCACAGTTACTTAGTATCATGGTTTCTCTTGATCACTTTTAACACGCTAAACAATTATTCACAGTTACTTAGTATACTAGTTTCTCTTGATCACTTTTAATACGCTAAATAGTTATTCACAGCTACTTAGTATCCTGGTTTTTCATGATCACTTTTAACACGCTAAATAGTTATTCACAGTTACTTCGTATCCTGGTTTCTCATGATCACTTTTAATACGTTAAATAGTTATTCACAGCTACTTAGTATCCTGGTTTTTCATGATCACTTTTAACACGCTAAATAGTTATTCACAGTTACTTCGTATCCTGGTTTCTCATGATCACTTTTAATACGTTAAATAGTTATTCACAGCTACTTAGTATCCTGGCTCTACTGATCTTCTATAATACGGTAAACAATTATTCAAGCACTTTAATTTGTACAAAATCCAAATCATTTACATCATTAACTCATTATACTGGTCACCTGGTAAAAAAAAGAAAGAAAAAAGATTGCCATTGAATACTAACCCCAATGAATGAATGAAAGCCGAATATAACTTTCTAAAAATAAGATATCATGATCGTTAGTTACTTCCCTTTTTACAAGCACTCGGTGTGTTAAAGAAAAAGATGTTGTGGTATTTTTTCTCATCTTGGAAAAGGCGGTATTACTTTTCCTTAACTATAATTTTACATTTCATTAATAAGTGAAAGATAAACAATATACTTTCCCTCGAACAAAAGAAAGAACTGTAAATTTTACAAATAAAAATATATTAAAAAACGAAGAAGACATTGTGGCTGAAAGGTTAACAATAATAAGTTTGACCCAAAGGAAAAGCTCAGATTAAACGGTTTGTTTGTTTGTTGAATTCCGCGCAAAGCTATTCAAGAGCTAGCCGCGCTTGCCGTATCTAATTTCAAAGTACTAAATTAGAACATCACTCACGCCATCTCTTAGACACTTCTTGTCAGACCGAATAAATGGAATTGGCCGCCACTTTTATGATGCACCCACGACTCTAAAGTTTCTGTTTTAATTCCCCTTTTTTTATGGTAAATAAATGCGTAATACTGGGCCGCCCTTGGCCAAAATAAAACAAACTTTCAAACTCGACTTTTTCACTCGGGTAGATTAAAATCAATCTGGCTAAAAGGCCATTTTGTCAAAACTCTGAAACTTAAATCAAATTACTTAGAATGTTTCTTATCAACTTATATCTTCATAGGTATTTAAACATATTAGAGCCTTAAAATCCCTATCAATCAGGTAATTACTGATTGTGGAATAAGTTTATTATTAGATATAATTTTTTATTTGTTTGTTGTTTAATGGGCTATTTGTACTGTGCCTACCTCTGGTGTCGATATCCGGTTTTTTTGTTATTATAATACTTTAAAATATACTTCACAAAACTTAAAAGAATGAAGTAGGAAGATCACTGTAAATATAAATAAAAAACACCTAGAATTTGATAAGATTAAACTACATATCAACATAACGGACCACCAACGCTATTGGTTCTGAAGAGCTTGAAGGTGACAAAAAAATCTGTGCGACCAATAAATAGTTGAACGATTTCAATGCTAACAGCGCTTCCTTTCCATCTTTGTGAACACTAATTGTGTATAATTACACTTGTTTTCATCAAGTTCTTTCATAGAAAGAAAACAATTTTTCTTATAATTTGAGGTTTTGCCTTAAGGATTTAAATAAAGGAGGCTACATTTTGTAAACCAGAATGTTCCTTTACGAAGTTTACTTCTTACATCTCCAAACTCCAAGCTTGATTATCAAGAATAGTAATATCTGTATAAATCACTGTCAGATCAAGGTCACGGGAGTGGGAAACACAAAATATTTTGTTGCGTTCTGTAAGGTGACATTAGAAATACGGGATTTTCGTATATTTGGTAATCTGGCGTAACTTTATATTTTCAAATATCTGTCTGACGGCGATTATACTGGTTCTGATTGCTACAGCAGTCAGTACTAATTCAATAGTTAATGAAACTGATAAAAACCAAAAATTCCCACACGTTCTCGTTTGCTTTTGTACGAAGGAAATATGTTATTACTAAATGTACTATTTAAGTAGAAGTGTTTTTGTTTCTGCGATCTACAAAGCGTACTTGAGATAAAACTACTATCGGGACGGATAGAACAACTTTCTGCATACTTTCTCTCGGAATAACTAAAGTACTACATAGCAGAAACTACAGTGAAAACACAATATTAACTGCACTAAGAATTATTACAGAACCATGAGGTTTTAGAGTTCAAAAAACTTCACTAAATGTTATGATAGTAGGACACACGTAAGATCAAAAACGTTCGGAGAATCACAATGAAAAAACAAATCTTAGCGGTTCCGACGAGTTCACCTGTATGTAAATTATAAAATATGTTTTTCCAGTATACCTCTTTCCTCATTGAAAATCCTAAGAATAACAACAGAATCTTATACTTGTTTCTTTTCGTACTGAATCCCTTTACTAACTAACGTACAAGGTCGAAAATGCTGACGGTGACTCAGATAAGTTAAATAGAAAATTGCAAAACTTGCATTAAAATTATTTTTCACGTTTGCCTTAAATTATCCAGTTTTTCTTTAATTCTAAACGGAAGTGAGTCAGAAGTGTTTGGATTATTCAAGTATTTGTTTTTCAGACTTTCATCGAAAGTTCAAACTGTCTAACACTGATGGGGTTTTTTTTAGAGGAGGAGGTTTATGAGCGATTTCTACTGAAAGTAAATGTGTTATTTGGTCCGCCTAATGATGGTTTACATTTAATGGTTTACATGTACAAACTTAATGTAAAATAGGAAGCCATATTGTTTGGAATAAACTTTGTAACTTTAATATTTGTTATTTACAAACTTTTAGCTATAAATTCATTAGGATGCTCGGTGGGTTAGCGGTAAGTTTACTAACTTACAATGCTAAAATCCGGGGTTCGACAAAATGTAAACAGCCCTTTGTGTACCTTTGTATTAAGAATAGTCCCTTAACGGAGAAAAAACTAAGTAAAAATTAATTTGGTTGACAAAGGTTTACTGAACAAAAGTTATGTATTACATATTATGTATATTTATGTATATATATTGGCATAATTAAACAGGGAGTCCAATCTTTATAATTATGTATATGTATTGGCATCATTAAACAGGGAATTCAATCTATTGCTCAAGAAGATAATAATTTTGTTTGCTTGTTTTTATTTCATGTTGATGAACAATAACACAGTCAGATTTACGTTATGAAACCGGCTCATGAAAAGGCTATTTAATATGTCCTATTTCTGAGTTTTGAGAAGAAAAAATAACTTCGTCTCCATTCAATACCCGATTTATTTATATTATCACTTGTGGAGGTGATATTTTGTGTGTATTTATGTGATAACGATATAACATTTCCCGCTCTCCTTCCCCATTCCTTAAAAAACAAGTTACGTTTACTTTTAAATCGGTCGGGAGTTATACATACAGAAAAACTTGGTAAGTATTTTTCTTTTTTGCTATATCAAACAAATCCAAAGTTCTCTTTCAGGAACGCGCCCACGCATGGATTTCTATCACAAGCTTTAATATCAATCTGTCATTAGGACTTAGACATTTATGTCTACCCCAAACTTATGTTTCTATTTATTTATTTTTCCGTGGATAGTGTCTCTAAGTGCCACTTTGTTTTTGCGCCAAAGGTTGCTAATCTATAAACATTTCTGTTCCAGCCTTCTAGTGAAACATATCTTACTAGCCTAGGCATTTCTTTCTTTCAGAAACCTAGAATTCTTGGTATCCATCCGTTTGATGGTTAGGTTCCTGTATTTCTTCTTGCCCAAGATATAGTACATCTCAATGTACATTTCTATTTCCCACATATCTTTATTACCCTAGATTCCGAAATATCTTTGTGTCACAAACTTAGGTTTCTACATATCTCTGTGTCACGTGTCTAGGTTCCAACATATCTTTGTATTACTGGTCTAGCTTTCTACTTATCTTTTGTATATATATATCCAAACCTTAAACTCTTGTGTGTACACTACTGACCTTTCTTTCCGTAGTAAATGTAGATTTCTTTTTTTTTTAATTCGGGCTAAGACCTTATTTGCCTCTTTCCGTTTCGCCGAAGTTTTGTAGATCTTTCAAATTTAAACTTAACTTTGACGTTTCTGGCTTGGATACCTACCCATACCCAGACAACGATATCTTACTGATTCAAGTCTACCTTTAGCTTCTGTCATTGCTTTGTCCGTACATGTCCTTTTTTCATGTATAGAATATATAGGTAATAAATGTTCACATTGATTCAAAACGAATCTGTTTTTTATTAAAGTATTTTAGTCGCTGTTGCTTTATTCTATGGTTTCATGAAATAAATGTTTCTGAGAAAACTTCAACTATTCTCGTAATATTTTAAACAATAAAGAGACTGTAAAATCTGACAATCAGAGATAGTTCCTTTAAGTAGAAGTAGTTACCATATATTAATATTTAATACACATTACAGTACCTCTTCCAATATCAGCCTGATAATGCTCAAGTACGTTTTATTTATTTTTTGCGTTCTTTATAAAATCTTCTGGATGTATTATTCTGGAATTTATTTACTCTCATTCACAGCAAAGGCATACATAAATAATGACTTTTTGAAACAGTGAATTTATATTTAAGCGTAAATTGAAAAAAAAATAGAACTGAGGGTTTCATGTTAAGTCGCGCATTAACTTGAAAAAGCATAAATTAAACAAACTATTCAATTTCCTTACGAAGTTGGATTTCATTCTAATTTACATTTTATAGAAAAGTGGTATAAGACGTGAGTAAAACCAAGAAAACATTTTAAGTTATCAACCATTTCAGTGGTAAAATAAAAGCAAGGTACCACTATATTATACGAAACATTAGAATGCTTTATGTTTCACATATTATAAAAATAATTGTATACATTCTGGATATTTACAATTCAAAATGTTCATCCTGCTATACTGAAATGAATACTGATTAAAACAATGTGTTGATACGATAACATAAACAGTGTTGTTATTTTATCGAAAAGCTGCAAAATAGGCTATTTGTGCTCTGTCAACCCCAGGGAATCGAACCTCGGATTTTAGCATTTTAATTCCGAAACTTACCTTTCACCCACTGGGAGAAAACAAGATTTAGAAAAACTAGTAGCATTTTCAGACTCTATCGAACCTTCAATAACTCAGTGCAAAAACAACAACAAAATAAACGAAAATTAATTCTTTGCTATTCTCGTTGCTTAAACGAGCCTTAGTTTTGATAAACCTTTGAAGATGTCAAAACTTTTAACCATGAAACCCAAACATTTTAAAGCACCCTTTCAAATGAATATTTGTGCACGATGGTTTTGTTGTCAGGACTTATACAATAAAGAAATTCAAAGCTGTCTCTCACGTTGTATTCATATTAACGAGGAAAATTCAACTTATAACCAATGTCTAAGTGATTTTCTTCAAATACTGTGTCTTTAATCTTTTCCTGCCATTAACTGGCTCTTTATTACTGAATTATATACATGTTTATACTTCTCCATGTTGGGATTAAGAGTTGGCAGTTTAAAACTAGAAAATCACCAGCCTTTGAAAGTTTTAAAGATATTAACTTTTTTTATAATTTAGTTTGCATAAATCTATTTTTTCAACTAAACTATTGTCATTTCGCTTTTAGAAACGTATTTAAAATAAAACATATTTTGTTCCTGAGAAAAAAATAAGAAATACCAACTATTTCAACAATATATTCTACATTTAAATACAGAGGTATAAATAACTATTTAAACAAATCTTCCTACTAGACATAACAGTAAGAAATGTGCTGGTTAGTTTATTGTTCATCCAACACAACAGCGTGTTGATTAATTGAAAGTACATTTATGAAAGTTTTTCTTGAGAATAAGCCATTAACCATATGAATAGAAACTGTAGATTAAGTGCAATATGTGTATTAAATTATAATATACATATAGATGTCACGCTAATAAAAGTATTCGCTGAATATATATATTTATATATACCTTAGAGAGATAATCATCTTTTGTTTTGAACCGATTCAAAATTCTTCCTTTTCAACAGTCAACACAAACACGGTTTCTAGAACATTCTATGTAAACCATTTCAAAATTAATCGTGGATAGTCGTACATGAGTAAAGTTAATGTTATATTGCAAGTTTGTGATAAAATGTTTCACTCAAATAAACTGAACACACGTTACTTCGTTGATACATTCCTTATTTATTTCTTCATTTATACAAAAGAAATACTCTCCTCGTTTAGACAGAGTTTTAAGATGAAGTTCAATTACAACACGGCTTGACATGACCAGGTGAATCCCCGTCCCACCAAACATGCTAGCCCTTTCAGCCGTGGGGGCGTTATAATGTGATGGTCAATCCCACTATTCGTTGGTAAAACTCAACTATTTACAATGGCTACTTCATTAACGATATACGGGTTATTCTATAGAATTGTTTTATTTTTCAATATATGGGATATAAACTTGATTTGTTTTTGGACTGCTACGTTAGCTTGCGAAGTTTGGTCTGGTTCGGTCAACTCGTTTAGGAGGAGATACGTTCACAGACAGATAGTTTTTTCCTAGATATTGGACAGCTACCGCGCCGGTATGGCTTAATATAAATAGTGCATATGTGGAGAACGCCTTTACCTCGATTTTTATATTCAGCTCGAGATAATGCCCAACTATCCAATTCGTATAATTAGACGATACCATTAAACCTATTACACCAGAATGGTTCGTGTTAGGCTAGCCAATCCCATACAACTTTTTACACTATAATGATACGTATAATACGATATAGATTATCAACCAGTAGACCCTTGTATAATTAAACAACCCCGTGAAACTTATCACACCAGTATGGTTCATTTGAGACGAGGCAGTAACATAAAACTTATTACATCAGTACGACTGTTGTGAAAGTAGGCAGTACCGCAAAACTTTATGGGTGTAGTAAGACTAAATAACTTCACGTGATATATATCAATTTTGGACTTACTTAAAGGCAAACTTTATATACGATGTTTGGGTATTGGTGCTTAGTGTTTATCTCGAATAATTACCTGGGATGTTGGCAGAATGTATATACTGATACGGACTCCTTTCCTGATATCGTGTACGTTTATTTAATTTGATAGTTTGCTCATCGGCTAACGAATTGATTTTTGAGTTTTATTTTCCTATTTAAGTATTGTTTTATTTCTTCAGTAATAAATTGTCCTGATTTATTAAAGTGATTATTCTGTCTCCCACGCTACACGTTTCTAATGCAGTTTGGGAGTAATAACTTAAAGTTCAGAGCAAAACATATTCTTTAGACCTGAAATAAAATGCTGAAACAGAAGACAGCCTCATGTAGAAGATGCTTTTTAATGAGGATTTTGTTCATTGGAGGACACTGGCCTTAAAAAGCAACATTGAAGAAAAGTGATGTCATGGACCTTAATGATCATCCATTGAACACGCCATGTGCTGTAGTAACCATTCCTTCATTACAAACCCACTTGAACGATATAACCTAAAGGTTGATAAAGTACGGGCTCTATTAATCAGTAGATCTTCTTTTATACGTAGCCTCCTTTCATCGCTAAGATTTACCTATCGACTGAATGAAGAAATATTATATCGCATTCACTGAATGCATATTTTGTATTTGCGTGTTCGGTCAGACGTGTGTGAAGTCATCTAGTATCATCCTAAATAATATTCAACGTTAAACTGGTACACAATTAAAAACATTTTATTTAGGCCTATCTATGGCTGAGGATGACGTTGTAACGTTTCGACATGTAGAGTCGTTAACTTTTTGAAGGCCTAAATAAACTGTTTTTAATTGTGTACCAGTTTAACGTTGAATATTATTTATAATTTTAACTTTATACACAAGTGCCAAAATACTATAATCATCTAGTATCATTCAAACACAAACTAGTAAACAAGTTAAACAAGTAAAATTCTAAACAACTTTTAATGTTGTAATTAGCGGTATGATATCTTTAAGCCTGATAGAATATTATAGTCCACATCCATCTTAAAACATATCTTAACGCATTATAAAAATAAACTTTATAAACAAACTTATGTAATTCATTGTTATAGAAGATATACGTTTAACAGTATAAGAAAGTCCAAAAGGAGTTTTAGAACGTTCCATTTGAATTGTTTAAGGATATTCTATTTACGGAAATAATCACAAAAACGAATATTCATAAATACCTAGCTGGAAAGCTATTTTCTCTATTAAGAATACTTTAATAGTTTCTTATTAATATTTGTTATCCTATAAACAATGTATCAAGATCTTATGTAAATTAATTTTGAAAATTATTGTCAAAAGTAAAGTAAAAATCTAAAAATCTTTTCAATGAAACCTTTAGCTATTGTTACATATATAAAATAATTCGTTTATTTTTTATTAAGCTTATACCCTATATATTATACTTTCGTGTTTACTATTAAGATAATTAAGAAAATGAAGCTCAGGCTTACAATCACTGAATGTAGCAAAGTATTATCATTACGTGTTCCACAGAATAAAAATCTGAAGTACTTAGAACTATGCTGCTACTATTATTTTCCATGAAAACAGAAAATAAATCAGCCAGTAAAAAAGTGAGGCTTGATTCTGTAGTTACTATATTGATCTGGTTGTTCAATCTAAAATCTGAATTCTTAATGATAAAGTTCACATGCTTAGAAAACCACCAGTTTCTCCCACTTCACATACAACGAACTCAAATGTATAGTATTTTCTTCTTTATCAGTTTTTAGATCTTTTGGTAGACTTGGTAGGGTCACGTTCACCCTCGATCTACTTCCTCCCCCCCTGCACTATGTTCATTTTTTGTTCCTGTAGAATATTTATCTAATTACGATATGAGAATCGGACTTTATGCTGTTAGCACGAACTCCAATCCCTTTCAAGGCCATGTCCAAGTATGGTAACCAAAGAAATATTCTGTATGAAAAACACTGTTTCTCTTTGTTCGTTCAGTCTCTTCAATTCTGTTTGTATGTTTTTAAATTTCGCACAAAGCTACTCGAAGGCTATCTGCGCTAGCCCTCTCTAATTTAGCAATGGGAAGGCAGTTCTTCAATACCATCCACCGCCAACATGTCGACTACTCTTTTACCAACGAATAGTGGGATTGGCTGACACATTACAGCGCCCCAACGGCTGAAAAAGCGAGCATATTCGGTGACGGGGATTCGGCCCGCATATTCCGAGTGGAGCGCCCTAACTACCAAACCTTACTCTCATCGACAAGAATAGTAGTATAGAGCTATCCAACATGAAAACAGGCACAAATTTACATATAGAATAAAACTTTAAGTTCAACACCTATCTAAAAAGCTCTGGCTATCTGTGAGAATATACTCATTATGGGTAAACTTTCAAAACAAAAATCCTACAAAAGCCTGTTTAAAACATATATTTGGCAGCACAACTTTATTTCTGTGTTTTAACAACATCATAAAACACTACTGACTCTGTCTTGATAACGTTCCCTTTTCCAATGTCCAACAAAACAATTTACAATTAATTTTCTCTCGTCGTGATCGTGTAATTTAAAATAATCTTGCTTGTCTAATATGACCACAGTTTGTTTTTCTTTAACGAGTTTCATTAACAAAATGCCAGAAGTTTCGAAAAAGTCTTAGTTAATTCTTAGTACTGTGCTGTCTAGCCCTTTAATTTGTTTAAGCAGCTGCTGTTTGAACTGCTCAAAATGGAGAAAATAATTTTTAAATTCAACTTTTTAAGGAATAATAAATTTTACGATATGAGCACCTTTTTAAAACAAATAAACACTACATTATGAGGATGATAAATAAAAAAATCTTCTATTTTATGTCGTCTTAGATGAGTTAATGTGTTTTTAATTTACCCATTTCACATATAAAAAATATGTTTATGGTGTTGGAAATTAGTCCAGTTTTCTAAACGAAAAAAAATGCATACCATAAACTTGTTCCGTCATTAGTGAAGTCTACTTTAAACTTTCACTTGAATAACTGAAAGTGCAGAATATCCCACTATGATAAATGACAAGAGTTTGTTTTTCTCATACTCTTTAAGCTTGAATTTTTCATTATTTTCTAGCTGATTGGAGTAGCAAACCTACATACCTCAATGTCCATACAGATAGTAGAGGAAATGGAGATACTAAGTCTATTTTCCATCATTGCTCACTAAATATTTCGGAACAGAATTAATTAAAGAAAAAACATTTACTATTAGAGCGATAAATGACGTTAGCAAAGATCGGGATGACGATCTGTCTATTTTAGTATCTTGTACTAACAGTAAATGTACGACGATACTTTTCATACGTGCTGCAAATTCGTGAAGATTAGAAGTCATTATTACCTAAAATAAATTTTATAATCTGCAAAAAAAAAAACAGAACAGTAGTGACCTCTTCGGTTAATTGAATGTCATCAAAAAACAACTAACGTTATTTTCAACTCTGGCAAACTAGGAGAGCAAAGAATTTATTGTGGATATCCTCTAATTATCTAATATCATCTGATATACAAGAGTGAAAGTTAGAGTGTGAATATTTTATATTATAAGAACCTCACAAATTCTGTTTAGTGTGAACCATTGTAATTCAAATCTACTAACAGTAAAACATTTAGAAACAATAACACTTATTACTTCAAACAGTTAGAATGTATCTTCAGCTGGTTTATAAATAATACTTAGCGCCCACATTAATACTGACATGTTCAGAAATTATAACGTGTGTAAATTTAGCCAGTTAGAATGAACCTTCAGCTGTTGTTGTAAATAAAGTTTATTGTCCATATCAACTCTAGAATATTCAGAAATTATAACGTGTGTAAATTTAGGCAGTTAGAATGTATCTTCAGCTGTTGTTGTAAATAAAGTTTATTGTCCATATCAACTCTAGAATATTCAGAAATTATAACGTGTGTAAATTTAAGCAGTTAGAATGTATCTTCAGCTGTTGTTGTAAATAAAGTTTATTGTCCATATCAACTCTAGAATATTCAGAAATTATAACGTGTGTAAATTTAGGCAGTTAGAGTGTATCTTCAGCTGGTTTTGTAGATAATGTTTAGTGCCTTTTGTGTTAACACTATTATATTTCAAATTAAGTTGGATGTAGTACAATCCGTAAACATGATGAAACACGTGACTGTATTAAGTAATAGTAGTGTATTGTATCCCGGTTAGAACGCTATCATTTTTATCATTTTGTTCTCTACTAATCCACGATGGCTTTTCAGTAATAAGTAACAGCTTTTTAAGTAGTATTTAACTCAATATCAGAGCTTGTCAGACAAACTGGGTTACATCGGCACAACGTTTAGATGTTGAAAACTGTTTGTAACAGACGTTTACGAGACATTAAATTTAATTGAATATGATGACTAAGCTGGCGCAACGTGATACTTTATTGGATAATAAATAGTGTATACAATCCAGTAGAGCGAGACGTAATAAAAATATGATCAATCTTACTGTGACGTAACATCTATTATCTAATATTGTAAGGAATCTAGTTAGTTGATGGTATCATGTCTAGACTTTATATTAGTATTGAAATAATCTATAAGATGCTTAATTTTAGTCATTTAGGAAGTACGGTCAAGAAGGTTTTGGATAAAAAATATTTCGTGTATTCGCATTACAATATTCCAAAGTGATTACGAATGTAACTCTACTAATTTCAGCCACTATTAACGATGAAACATTCTGAAAGTGTAACACTTATAACTTATATTAACGCTAGAAAGTTCTCAAGTGATTAGAATTGAACTTTAATCATTTAAGAATTATAATCAGCTGTGATCATGCATCAATAAATGTTGTTGTTTTTTTTATTAAAATATATAAGCTGTTTAAAGAATCACAGTTCTTGTGGCAGTAAATTCTTCACAATGCTAAAACTGAAAGATAGACGCTCTCACACTATATTCTTCACTATACTTCAATAATAATAGTTTTGGAATTAAATTATCCCTAGTGTGCTTTATATAACTTCTATAATAGAATATCTAGCGATATATTCTTCACACTGGAAGTTACTATACTTCAATAATAATAGTTTTGGAATTGAATTATCCCTAATGTGCTTTATATAACTTCTATAATAAAATATCTAGCGATATATTCTTCACACTGGAAGTTACTATACTTCAATAATAATAGTTTTGGAATTAAATTATCCCTAGTGTGCGTTATATAACTTATATGATAGAATGTCTAGCGATATATATTTCACACTGCTATACTTCAATAATAATAGGTTTGGAATTAAATTATCCCTGTTATATAACGCACACTTTTTATAATAGAATATCTAGCGATATATTCTTCACACTGCTATACTTCAATAATAATAGCTTTGGAATTAAATTATCCCTAGTGTGCGTTATATAACTTCTATGATAGAATGTCTAGCGATATATTCTTCACACTGCTATACTTCAATAATAATAGTTTTGGAATTAGATTATCCTTAGTGTGCGTTATGAGACTTTTATGATAGAATATCTAGCGCTGGTTGCTAAATTTGAATAATAATGATTTTCATATTGAATACTTCACAAAGTAAGTTATTCGACTTGAATGATAATGGATCTTACAATATTAATCACATTACTAATTATTATATGTCAATATTAAAGGCTCTAACAGAACCAGAGCCTACACGTGATCTGCAAAGGTTCCATCAGCAGATCTTCCGAAGAACGTGAACAACTATAAGTTTGTAGGTTTAAAGACCAGTAACATTTTATCACATTCTAAGTTATTCTGTATGCTAACTATTAGTTACTTCTTTTTCTTTGGGCTTTTTTATAAGAGGCTTCAAGAACATTGCAATATTTCTTTTTGTTCGTGATTGTTAGAGAGCGTGTTCTGCATTGATCAAACAATTTTCTCATATATATATATTTACATTAAAATTTCACCCCATCGAATTATTTTTTGAGTAGTTGAAAGAGTACATTACTTTTGGTTCGTTTGTTTGTTTGTTTTGAATTTCGCGCAAATCTACACGAGCGCTAGCCGTCCCTAATTTAGCAGTGTAAGACTAGAGGGAAGGCAACAAGTCATCACCACCAACCGCCAACTCTTGGGTTACTCTTTTTTACCGACGAATAGTGGGATTGACCGTAACATTGTAATGCCCCCACGGCTGAAAGGGCGATCATGTTTGATGGAACGGGGATTCGAACCCGCGACCCGTAGATTGCGAGTCGAGCTCCCTAACCACCTGGCCATGTTACTTTTGGTGCTACATGTAAAACAAGAAAATCAAAATAATTTGTCCTCATATAACTTGAAACTCAAAAATCTTAAAAATTGGCATAATTTTGTTAGGGAATGTTTTGTTTTTCTTTAAAATTTCGTAAACCTTCAACAAGACAATCCCAAGGGCTGATCTAGAAGTTTTAGCCTCACCTCACCGTGAAATAGTTAAAACATCAATTATAGCTTCAATGTTTTTGAGAGTTTATAATATGTCACCACACAATCCTTATGAAGAAATCAATTTTCACAATATCGTATAAACTTTAACAAAAACTTCCATCAAACGGCAAGGTAGGCATTCTTTACAAATAATAACCAGCAACCAGTATAATCTACATGCGAAAATAAAATAAAAATGCTCAATGTTAACTACTGTTCAAGAATTATGGCGTTAGAGAAATGTCTGTAAAATAACAATTTCAAAGTTGTTTATAAATATCCCAACACCTTTAAAAATTTCTTACCCTCGAAAAAGTCTGCAGGTCAATATAAAGAGCAGGGTGTCTATGTACTACCTTGTCAATCCTGCAGAAAAAGTTAATTTTGGTGGAACAGGTAGAAATTTAGATAACAGACTCTCAGAACATAAAAACGATGTTTAAAATGGTCAAACAAATAATTCTATTTTCTACACACGAAGAATCATGATTATCTAAGAACTAAAAATCGGACAAAATAATACTAGAAATATTGTCAGAAGAAGAATTATGGAAAGTTCGTTAGACCAGAGTTTCCCAAACTTCAGCACCTCTGAAAGCATAAGTTGAATCCCTTTCTGACGTCATATTGCTTGAAGCAACTTGGAACTACCGTTATAAAATAAAATTGTAAGCGTTTCTTGAACAAACAAAAGTTGGAGTGAAGAAGACACGTGAAAGGGTTAAAACTTGTTTCCGTATAAACCTGTGGTTCCTTAATAGTGAATCTAAATTTTATTATATATTACTTTACACGATATTGTGTATTATGTATAATGTATTGTGTATTATTTGAGGTACACAACGTCCATGTGTGTAAGAAACGATGAAGTTTCCTGATAACAACTGGCAGTGAAGATTGTCTACTTAAAATGAAGATTTAGTACGTTTTGAAAATCAAGGTATAAAAAATAGTAGACAAACAACTAAGTAATTCCGAAAGCTTATCACGTTTAAGTACATGCACTGAAATTCGAAGGTTTCAAATCCCGAAGTAGTTGTGATTTCTCTGGATACCCTAAACTGTTGAAAAAGTCAACATAACCACGAGCTAAGAGACTATATCTTATCCTACACTAGCAATTTCCTTCTAAAAATAACATCAGGTTTTTGTTACCACATATCCTCAAGAAATTTGTAGCATCTAAAACATCAGGAATGGAAAAGCGTTAACAATTACATTTTAAAAAACAGTTTTATTGCAATATGTTCAGCTAAAAACCAGAGTATTTATATAGTTATTATAAATCGTAAATGAAAAACAATACATATACGAAATGTTTGTTTGTAATTAAGCACAAAGCTACAGAATGAACTATCTGTGCTCTTCCCACCACGGGTCTCGAAACCCGAATTCTAGCGTTGTAAGTCCGCAGACATACCGCCGTGCCACTGGGGGGGCTATACGAAACGTAAGAAGTTGTTTTATTAGTTTTTAATTTATTTTAGATACGTTAATACCTAATATGTTTGCTTCATTTTTGTCTTTTTCAAATTTATTCCGGAAAAGTATGAATCGATTGACAGCTTTGTATCAGAAATATTCACTTCCTTACGCGTAGAAAGTAGTAACTTTAACAATCGATTGTGTTCAAAATTACTACTACAAAAAGGAGTGCAATAATGAAAACTGCGGCACCTACTGCTTATAGTTTCTCAGTAAGAAAGGCCCTCTATCGCTTTAGTGATGTTTCTTTATCTTTACACCAACCAAACGATAACCCGATCAAACAGGTAAACTACAGTTTCATAGTTTATGTTACATGTATTGGCTGATATAATTTTGTTTTTGTTAAAGTTTTACCATCACGTTCTTGTCATTCTGATATTTAGTTTACGCACTCACCATTCGTTCTCTCCTGCTTTTCTCCCAACATAAAAATGTTAATTTAGTTATGAAACGTAGTATACAAGGCAAAAGTAACTTTTGTTATTTGTATTTTCCTTTGTCTCTGACCCTAACTCCATAGCTTTATAAAACAGCTAACATTTTTTTTTCCGTACATTCCTCACTTTAATTTGAATTCAGGTCACGTTGAGTTGATTGATATCCAGCGAACAATAGGCGAATCTCAAACACAAAGAAAAAAATCAACTGGGTAAAACCTTGATATATCAAGTAAATCATAACCGTCACTTATTTTTAATTCTGTTATTAAACATCTTAATCGTTCACATCCAATGAGGCCTAAAAATAGAGACCTTAATGCTATTTCACATAGGAAGACTCAATAGCAGCTCTAACCCTAAAAAACAGGTATCTTGAAAATATTCCGCGTAAGAAGAGATAGCTCAACGGGTTCACAAGATTAGCATTTTCAAGTCAACCGCGATGAAACCAGGAAAAGTATGTTTCTTCATCTGTAAAATATCTAATTCTATGCAAATCTACATATTCTTCTTACTTGAGTAAAACAAAGTGATATGGAAAAGATTAGGATATGTGCACGTTTCCTCTTATTCTTTCTTATATATATATGTATAAACCTCGAAACTTATTTGAGTTATTCAAACGAAACATTTTTCAAGAGTTATGGACTTAGAAAAACAGATTATAATAATACTTTGGCACATAATGTTCAATCGTCTATCTATGTATTTATTACGGAGACAGCGACAAATTACAAGACAGAATCGAAATAACTCGAGCCATCATCGTATAGTTTGGTTTTACAAGCATACCATGAATCTAGGTAAAAATTCTTGCTCTTTAACTTCGTAATAAATTATATACATTGCGAGTTTTCGTATTTTATGTGGGGGAATTCATCTTCGAAATTCTGCTGTCAACCTGCAGTCCTTCACAAAAAAGTAAGTACAGATGACGTACATTAAAGAGAATGGCCTGATGTCTATATCGGACGAGCGATGTGAAAGTAATTTAAAAGGTGTATGTATCTTGAAGTTAGTGTATGACATTTGCCGTGCGTTCCTACTACGAAGAAGCATTATCAACTGACTGATAGTCCGACATACGTACAAGAATAAAAATCTGTAATCGTTTTTACTAAAAAAACATCGTGAAATTTCTCTTTCACGTCAGACTTTCTTAGATGAACTGCTCTTGCTTCGTGTTCTAAATGGATTTCTATCTACAGGCCACTGATAAGTATCAACACACAGGCATATCAGCTCAGGATTTTTTCAACATCTATCATATAAGTATCTAAACTTTATAATGCATTGTGTTTATGAAAACGTAACGTTAAGTGTTTTACTTATATAGTTCTAGGAGAATTCAAATTTCCTTTAGAAAACATCAGTACGATAAAATATTTTAACCAGAAGTTTACGTGTATTTTGTAAATGTAAGAATCTATATAAAATGTTTTTAAATAGAAATATTCTTTATCGATAAATATCATTTAGCAAAGTTACCTTTTGATATGGTCCAATACGTATACAAATATATTATAGTAGTATCTTTTTCAGTCTTTATAAATGAGCACTCCTTTTCTTTATCAATTGTGTCACGTTACACGATATTTTGGACTACTCAGTTTTCTTTCATTTTCTCTGTATCATTTTAGCTTTCTATTATATTCGCATGCCCGCTCAAATTAAAACAAATGTATATGTATTATTATACATATCTAAAGTAGCAATGTTTCCGGGGTTTCAACAGTATGCTTCATCTCAATCATCCTTCATGTATTCCGTTCCAATATCAATATCACAAATTACTTTTCCCGGTGTTTCGGAAACGTTTCCATGGAGATTTATTCAAATCTATTTCGTATGGTGGTTATTATTCACAGCTGGTTTGTCATTAGTTGATTAAAGATGTTATGAAACAGTACACGGTTCACTGAACTATAATAATAGCTCCTCTGCATTTCTTTTTTCAGTTGATTTCCCTAAACCCCGTTTCTGTTGATATTATTTATATGTGAAATACTTTATTGGATTTATCTTTTATTGACTATTGGAGTACATTATATATATTCAGTACAGGTTTAACCAATTTTATAACTTTATGTTACAAATTGCGATTGTTTTGCACAATGCAACCCTACTGTTCAATAAATAACCTCAAATCTCCTCATAATCGATTCATTCATTGCTATGAGCATCAGAAATACAAATGATTTGTAATTTAGCCTACATATATATATTGTTATCTCATCCAACGTTGCCTCAGTCGTCAATTTGATGTAATTCATAGAGTTTAAAGTAAATCTAACTTTACGCGAAGTATAGACCATGGCTTATATCTCAGAAAAGAAAGTATAGACCATGGTTTATATCTCAGAGAAGAAAATAAATGCTTTACGTATCTGGAGAACTACGAGACGAGTTGGAGCCAGCCAATCACAGAAGATTGTTGTGCATTGAATCCTCTTGTCGTTAGTATGATGAGGCAGTATTCCTGCTTTACGTATCTGGAGAACTACGGGACGAGTTGGAGCCAGCCAATCACAGAGGATTGTTGCGCATTGAATCCTCTTGTCGTTAGTATGATGTCGCACTATTTCTAAACCAATAGTTGAATCAGATGTTCGCAGCCGCAATGTAACTCTGTGTCAGTGTACAGGTGGTTAGGAACGGACTTCACACGACCGGCTTATATGCCAAACGACCAGTAAGATACGTTCCACTCATAGTAAGGTACAAATGATCTTTCCTGCAGTACTGCAAAGAACATTCCAGTGGAAAAGTAACATGTTGAAAAATAGTATTTGTAAAGATTAGTCGTGCTTCACTCTTCAGATAACAGGTTTATACATATATGCAGATAATCTCAAACCAGATCCACTTCGTTTACATAAAGAAACGTGACGTATACGGCAGAAGAGTGTGAGTGTGGGGGGGGGAGCATTGGTGAACACAGCGACCTCTACATGTGACGGATTTATTATTCTATTTATTATTTAGAAATGTACATAATGTATACTGTTAAAAATGTATTGTGAAACACTCGCCTATTCTATAAAGTTGTAGAAGATTCTCGAGTGTAAGAATCAACAATATATGTCTATACATAAACGCCAATGTAGCTTTGTATTGTTACGTATTCTGAATTTTCGAAAAACTCTCCAAACGCCTATAAATATAACTAACATTAAATTAGGAAAAGCTAGCTTTGCGCGAAATTCAAAATCATAACCCATAAAAACCGTACTCCATGTTGAAGTGAAATACTATGAAATGAAAAGATGCAAAACGAAAGAAGATTGAATGATTAAGCAGTTGCATTTCAGACCATATGACTGATTATTAACTGTTTCTTTTGTATAAAAATTAAATAAGGATGTGGTTAAAATTGTTTTTGTTTTTCTTTTTCATAACTATAATATAGTATTTCCTTATTATCCTATGGTTATTAGCTTGCCTCGATTGTTTGTTTGTTTTGGAATTTCGCGCAAAGCTACACGAGGGCTATCTGCGCTAGCCGTCCCTAATTTAGCAGTGTAAGACTAGAGGGAAGGCAGCTAGTCATCACCAACTCTTGGGCTACTCTTTAACCAACGAATAGTGGGATTGATGGGCACATTATAACGCCCCCACGGCTGAAAGGGCGAGCATGTTTGGTGGGACGGGGATAGCTTGCCTCGAATGTGAATCCGAGAACTCATGGCTCACGTCTCCTTACCACACACAAAAAAAAAGAAATAATACACATGGCTCGCACTTTAAGGACGTAGGTTTGTTATAAGAGTGAATTAAAATCCCACTATTTGATTAGAGTGGCGCAAAAGTTGGCGGTAGGTGGTGTTCACAATTTGCCTTCCCTGTAGTCTATCAGTTTAAAATTAATGACAGTTATGCGCAGATAACCATTGTGTAGCTTTACTAAAAATACTAAACTTATTTGTTTGTTTCGGATACTTTCGAAAATTTGTCCCTAATTTGCAACTAATGGACTAGAAGATTTGTATATATACTTGTCAGTTAAATTTTCGTGTAAAGATACTCGAGGGTTATCTATGCTATCTGTCACTAATTTTAAAGTGACAAACTAGAAGGAATGCAGCTTAGTCAACCCCAAACACCGCCATTAATTGTGGGATTTTCCGTCACATTATAACGATCTCACAATCGAAAGAGTGAGCATGTTCTGTGACGGGTTTCGATCCCGCAACCCGCAGATAGTAAGTCAAGCACTGTAACCACCAAGCCAAGCTAAACAAGACTAGAAGCAGCTAGCCAACAGAACCCACAGACAACTCTTGGTTTTTCTAATAAAATATTGGGATTTGACCGTCCATCTTATAAAGTACCCATGGCCCCAAAGTGCATAAGGAAATTTTGTTTTTGCTGGTAACGGGACGCCAATCTTAGATCATCATATCCACAGCCTAGCAAGCTAACTACTAGGCCACTCTTTGAACAAAATTTATGTAATATCAACTACACCAAATACTGACTTTTATATTGATATTTAGTGGTTTTATGAATAAAAAACTTTGCAAATTTAACACGTTTTCATTATCATATCATTACTAAATATACTGTACATCCGAAATGTTAAGTTCTGTAAACTTCTCGCTTTCTTGGTTCGATTACTGATTCACATAAGAATTTATTAAAGACCATAAAAAATATTTTCAATATTTGTATCTGTTTGATCGCTGAATAGATTTGTTGTCTTATGAATCCTTCGTTGCTACAGGAACAGTTGCAAATTAATCAATAAATGAGCCTAATATAGTTGACGATAGCTCCATCTGTTGCGAAAATGTCGAATAAGATATTTTAAAACTAATATGTCTTGGGGCAGTTCTGTTTACAATTTATATAGAATAAATAGTTTAAAAATGAGATCTGTTGTAATCAATAGATATATTATTGGAAAGTTTTAATTAAAACTAAAAATCCAAAAGCAGTTTGGTTCACGCTCTTCAAACCAGGCGTCTTCCTAATCGGAATATATGCAAAATCCGTCTTTTGCAGCTGAAAAAATAATTAAAGACAATTAATCCAGATTCCTGAATTTTACTTAAACATCGCTTTTACCTGTCCTAAAGCAATATCAGTTACACCAGTACTATCACTGTTTAAAGTTAAACTTGTTTCTAGTTCGTAATAAAAAATATATTTTACAAATCATCCTACAGGTAGCAACATATGAAGGGTACTCTGTGTCTTATGTTTTATGATATGTGACTTAATTTTACACCATAAATGAGTTTTAGTTTTACGTACTTTTCTCCGAGTATGATTGAAAGGCAGGAACATTAATATTTTCACACACAATAAAAAGTTACATAATAATCTCTTTCTCTAAACAGAACACTGTAATGGGGAAAAAATCTCTTTAGCTTAAAGAAACCTTTTATTACTTACGGATAGCTTTCACACAAAGAAATGTTTTTCGTTAACAGACCCACTTTCAGTCATTACTTCTTAACTAGATGAAATGGCTTTCATAATTTCACAACAATTATGAAAAGCGATTAAAATTCCAGTGTTGATGGTTTGTTACACAATGGGCATTTGTGCGTTGCCCACCGCGGGTATTGAAACCTGATTTTTAGTGTTATAAGCCCGCGGATTTACCACTGAGCCACCGGGGTGGGGGAGTAACAATGGATTT
Source organism: Limulus polyphemus (assembly GCF_000517525.1). NCBI lineage: Eukaryota > Metazoa > Arthropoda > Merostomata > Xiphosura > Limulidae > Limulus > Limulus polyphemus. Next base: position 399,836 of record NW_013666468.1, read on the forward strand.
TAAAACAAATAAAATGACGCCAAGCATTCTTGGGGAAAATTATTTGTACGCCTAATCATAAAATGTACTGCATAGACCTCATAGATGGAGATCATTCATATTTGGCCTTTGCACGAAATTCGAAACAGAACAAACCAACCAAACCACACTTTTTCACAATTATAATAGGTATACATTTATCTCGTACTAACAGTGTTGTCATTATTGTTAAACTGTCTCATTCACAGTAGGTTGCCATGTAATCAGCTGATTGTAACTATTGTTGTGTCATCGAGGTCACGTGACTAGTATCACGCCACGTACTTCTCGAACCTTCGTGAATTATCGGGAGATTACTAGATTGGGGGTAGCTGGTATATATAAGATGGTCACAACGTGACGGGACAGTGTGTGTAGGTAATGAGTAATTGAACTGCAGTCAGAGAGTGTGTAATTGAACTGAGTATTATTGAAGTTGAGCACGTGAGAAGTTCGTTCTTATAGCGCGACTGTTGAAATTAAGTGTATCGCAAAGTTATATTCAGAAAGAATAAACCAGTTTTATTTAAGAAAGGACTAGTGTCGCTAAAGTTTCGTCGGAACGAATTTACGGAAAATTAACTAACGACTGGAGGCGTAACAAATTGGTGTCAGAAGTGGGATAGAAAATAAAAAAAAGAAGAAGAAAATGGAAACAAGAGGCGGAAAATCAAGAAATCTGATTGTTTTTTTTCCAACAGAATTTAGAGAAACAAGTGACAGTGATCAAAAGTGTAAAATTTTATAATATTTTATGTCATTTGTATTGTTAATTTTTATAGATAATATACGCAATAAAGTTCATTAAAGCGTGCCATATCGGGTTCAGATTTTAAAACTTTCCTGGGGAATACCTCAGACTCCACCAGTGAGAGAGGAAAGGCCC